>NC_050192.1:19809150-19876650 GCF_008315115.2 Sander lucioperca | reverse complement strand
GACAGACAGACAGAGAGACAGACAGACAGACAGACAGAGAGACAGACAGACAAACGGACAGACAGACAGAGAGACAGACAGACAGACAGAGAGACAGACAGACAGGTACAAGTGTTTCTATTTTTGATCTGCTGTTTTTTATTCTTAATGAGAAGGCCTATATTTGTTACGTGATTTTTATGTATTCATTAATATGAATGAATAATAATAATAATAATGAATATTGGCCTATTTAATATTGCTTTTGCTGCTGCTCTTTATCAGGGTTTAACATTTACTTGTTGATTTTGAGAGCTGTTTTTACATTATTTTATCTTGATTTATATATATTTTGTTATGTATATGTATTTTGTATCAACCTCATGGCATATGTTCTACTTTTGAATAAAGTTTAAGGGGTGAAAACAAAAAAGAAACAAAAAGAAAGGCATAATTGGTAGATCATAAAATGGTAAAATACCTTGTAATCTAGTCTAGCGGATATCTTAATGTGAGTTTTTTGTGCTTAATTTGGTTTGAATTACTCATATCTTTGGGGTATTTAAACATGGACATTAGCTGAGGCTGTTAGCCCCAGAAAATGTGGAAAGCACATTTTCAATCCCCATTGTGCTGGGGATTGTCCACTTTCCCAGGCTTCATGAAGGTATCACCGTGTGCGCACCTGCTTTAAATTGCCTAAAATCTGAGTGGAGTTTGGTGCAGACAGGTAGGATACCATCGATGTAGCTAACGTTTCCTACTTGTTGTTGGCTAGTCTTAATAGTCAAACCGTATTGTTTATCAACATTAATCAATAACAGTTCCCACCATTGTGTTTTCTCTTGTTGTTGTCGCTGTTCGTCAGTTTGTAACGTTAAATACAGACGTTGAACTTTGAAGCTAACTTTAGCTTTCACTGCTAACGTTAGCTGCAGTCACACGAGTCCGTTGTAGGCCTACTCACCAGCCGCGGTCACACTGAACATTTACTGCCAAAAATGTCAATTTGTGAAAAATGTTCATCATAACAGTCTAAAATTAAGATATTTGTAGGCCTATTTAATATCATGTACAAACAAAGTAAAACAGCTTTACAAAGTAGGCTGTAGATGTAATTGGTAATGAAAATAGTTGCAAACTGATTTGTCAATTTGTCATTTCAGTTCCAAACTATGTTGATAATTAGAATGTCAAGGATATAGACTATGAGAAGAGTGCCTTGGACCTTTTTATTTCTTCTATTTTGGTAATTAATTGTCACTTTTAAAGTACAACTTTTTCTTTGTTTTTATGTGATAATAAAGTTAATATCTTATATAATTTTGGACTGTCGGTCAGACAGATACGAGACATTTGAAGACTGCACATTGAGCTTTACGAAGTCATGATGACATTTAAAAGACCAAATAATATTCATTCATTCATTTTATTTGTTTTTAACAATGATACAAAACAGAGAAATGCAGCAAATCCTCACATTGGAGAAGCTGCAACCAGAGAAAATTTGATATAATTTTGCTTAAAAACTATAAATTCGTATCACCAATCATTGCACATACTATATATATTCTTTGCAAAGTTTGCACTCAACACAACAGTTACTTTGTATGTATATATTAGTTTTTTTTATGTATTAATAGTGTATTTCATATTAATGTTTATGTATTCACCTTTTACCAATTCCACATAAGTTTACTTCTGATTCTAGCATTACATTGTGGTTTCTTTTAAGCAAAAAATGCCAAACAGGATGTGCTGCTTCGATTAATCTTATGTGAAATTAAATTCTAAAGGGTTGTACTTAGTGTCTTTATTAATCAGAGGTGTGTTTTGGGCGTAACATGCAATCAACCAATCAGAGATCATCTCCCATTCCCTTTAAAAGCCAGGCGCGTTTGGACCTTGGAGCATTGCTGTTATGATGGAGGATTTGCACCGTAATATTTTTATTTGTAATCTTCTGCATGTGTGTGTGCTGCTGTGTGTCCCTGTGTGTGTAACAAGCATAGTGTGCGCGCTGTGCACGAGCCTAGGAGCATTTTACTAATGCTCTGTTAAAATAACAATGAAATGCTGCGTTATTGACTTTAGACCAGGTTTTTGTTGGTCAATGGTGCGATCTCTTCCCGCTGCCTCAAGATAGCAATACTCCCAGAATGCACCTGAACAAACCTCCCTGTAAGACCAGCACACCCAGAATGCACCTGAACACACCTCCCTGTAAGACCAGCACGCCCAGAATGCACCTGAACACACCTCCCTGTAAGACCAGCACGCCCAGAATGCACCTGAACACACCTCCCTGTAAGACCAGCACGCCCAGAATGCACCTGAACACACCTCCCTGTAAGACCAGCACGCCTAGAATGCACCTGAACACACCTCCCTGTAAGACCAGCACACCCAGAATGCACCTGAACACACCTCCCTGTAAGACCAGCACACCCAGAATGCACCTGAACACACCTCCCTGTAAGACCAGCACGCCCAGAATGCACCTGAACACACCTCCCTGTAAGACCAGCACACCCAGAATGCACCTGAACACACCTCCCTGTAAGACCAGCACACCCAGAATGCACCTGAACACACCTCCCTGTAAGACCAGCACGCCCAGAATGCACCTGAACACACCTCCCTGTAAGACCAGCACGCCCAGAATGCACCTGAACACACCTCCCTGTAAGACCAGCACGCCCAGAATGCACCTGAACACACCTCCCTGTAAGACCAGCACGCCCAGAATGCACCTGAACACACCTCCCTGTAAGACCAGCACGCCTAGAATGCACCTGAACACACCTCCCTGTAAGACCAGCACACCCAGAATGCACCTGAACACACCTCCCTGTAAGACCAGCACGCCCAGAATGCACCTGAACACACCTCCCTGTAAGACCAGCACGCCCAGAATGCACCTGAACACACCTCCCTGTAAGACCAGCACACCCAGAATGCACCTGAACACACCTCCCTGTAAGACCAGCACACCCAGAATGCACCTGAACACACCTCCCTGTAAGACCAGCACACCCAGAATGCACCTGAACACACCTCCCTGTAAGACCAGCACACCCATGGGCCACAGATGGGCGCAGGTGCATTTGCTATTTAAACGACGTGGGCGCTGGACGGGAAACCGGTCGGGTGCAAGATAGGGCCCGAAATGTTAACGCTGATTCACTATCGCTAAAACTTAATTTGATGGAAAAAATTAGTCAACAGAAATATCAATCTGAAACTTTTTTTTAAATCAGTTATGTCAGTTGAAATTATTTCAAACAAAAATGGCAAATATGTAATAATTTCATATCTTGAAATGCGTTGCTTTTTGTTGTCTCGTATCTCAGTAAACTGAATATTTTTGAGTTTTGGATTTTTGGTTTGACAAAACAAGACGTTGGCTCAGGGACGTTTTACACCCCCCCCCCAAGAAAATAATCTTCAAATTAAATGATAATAAAAATGACATTGAAACATTTCCTAATTTCAGTTTCTCAGTTGTGATGATTATCTCCTTTTTTCTCTTACGTGTAATTAAATTTAATATCTTTTGTGTTTTCAGACTGTTGGTCACTGAAACACGACGTGAAGACGTCTTCTTGGACTCCAGGAAATTCTGGTAGGCTGGATGTTTATTATTCATTTTTTTGGTTGAATGTAGGGCTGGGCGATAAATAGATTTTATAGATTATCTCGAATGTGTAGCTAACGTTGACTTGTTTAAATGAAAATCGGTTTTCTCCTTAACATCCGCCGACGCTCCCATCTGGGCTCCTGTAGTTCAGAATGGGCTCAGCCCTCCCTGCGCGTTTGCCATAGAGATACACGAACAACTATCCTGGAAATCCAGACCCAAATCCGAAAGATTAAAGGCCCAAAATGTAATATATTTACTGTAATAAATCCAAAAATGGCCCCAATGCGTCATCAGATATTAAGGAAACATGCTAAGTTGAAATACTATCTTTTCTGCCAACAATGCTAATGCCAGTATTTTCTCCTTTTGAAATTTCGGTTCCGTGACGGAATTTGTGTGTGTGTGTGTGTATGTGTGTGTGTGTTGTTATCAACTGCCCAGTTTGTCAGCCAGGCCGGGTTGCCAGATATATCTGTAAAAACGTAAACCCAGCGCGCTACAGCTGTGAGGTTAGTACAGCCATGAAAGCAGCAAACAAACAAACAAGATCAACGGAGATTGATTTTACCCGACAAAAAACAACGGCATGTTTCTAACAGTTGCGTGACCAGACACGTAACAAACCCGTCTGGGTAAATATTGGAGATGTATTTGAAAGATGGAGACAGCCTAGAGCCCAAAAGGATACAGAGTTGACTAATTTCCTCCTGAACAGGTAAGCATTAGCTTCAGGCTAATGTATCACAGCTACTAGTGACGGGCATTTTATGTCATTTCAACATTTGTGTACTCACATTGATAGCTCGAGTACCCGAGTTGGTTACTCGCAAAAACAATTAAGACCCAGCCAGTGAAGTGATCCCGACTGGTCCTGGCAAACGCCACCATGCTAACCCTGCTAATGGCTAACGGTACCGGAGGACCAGGACAGCAACCACGGCTGTTTACAACATGTAGCCTGTTCAGCGGCTGTAGCCGACAACGGTGAGTTATTTTAAGCCAAGAGAGGGGGGCTGTAAGTTGGGAGGACCGTGAGTTTGCAGTGTGTTTAGCGATTGTTGCCGTAATTCTAAGCCAATAAAGTGTGTTCAGTCGGGTGGAAAAGGACGGCAAGGTAGTGGTATTTTTAGTGGTTCTCACCGTAATTAGCCTCTCTTTAAGGGTCTGGCAATGAGTAATGAAAAATGGCCCAACGTCCATTTGAAAATCTCACTGCACGCAATTGGAAAACACTAGGACCAATCACAACAATACACAAGATGACGTATCCAGAGCCCCATACGCTTAGCTACCAGAGGAGCTAACTGGTAGATTAAACTCTTAGCTACCAGAGGAGCTAACTGGTAGATTAAACTCTTAGCTACCAGAGGAGCTAACTGGGAGATTAAACTCTTAGCTACCAGGGGAGCTAACTGGTAGATTAAACTCTTAGCTACCAGAGGAGCTAACTGGGAGATTAAACTCTTAGCTACCAGAGGAGCTAACTGGTAGATTAAACTCTTAGCTACCAGAGGAGCTAACTGGGAGATTAAACTCTTAGCTATCAGAGGAGCTAACTGGTAGATTAAACTCTTAGCTACCAGAGGAGCTAACTGGTAGATTAAACTCTTAGCTACCAGAGGAGCTAACTGGGAGATTAAACTCTTAGCTACCAGAGGAGCTAACTGGTAGATTAAACTCTTAGCTACCAGAGGAGCTAACTGGGAGATTAAACTCTTAGCTATCAGAGGAGCTAACTGGTAGATTAAACTCTTAGCTACCAGAGGAGCTAACTGGTAGATTAAACTCTTAGCTACCAGAGGAGCTAACTGGGAGATTAAACTCTTGCCATATCTGGTCGGTAGATAAAAAGCCAAGTCTAACTCGTTCATTGTAGCGGCCAAAGGCGTTTCAAACAACTGGTGTTCATCCGTAGCCATCTTGCAATGTTTACTAATGACTTCAACGTTGCAACGCTGTCGTCATCTATTTAGCTCACCCCTGCCCGCCTATATCAGATACACCGATGTGATTGGTGCAGCTCGGCTACCAGGGCCTAGTTAATGAGCATCATTACTCAATGCCAGAGACTCGCTGAGCAAATTCAAATTTTGCTCTCGTGAGAACTCTGGATTTCCCGGGTAACAAACAACATGGCAGCGACAGGGACTAGTGTTAGTTATTTTCTTAACTAGTCATTTCATTACTTAGTTAATTGTAATCTCTGCCAAAATGACTGGCAGCTTGCAGTGCTCTGTACCCGGCTCACAGTCACCTATTCATGGATAACTGAGCCACCAACTGCTGCTGAGCTGATGGAGCACCAAGTGGAGCAACGGAGCCGGTGTTGAGGAACTCTGTTGCGGCTCAACACATCTACTAAATGCCGCTGATACGTCGAGCTGTGGCTTAAACAACTAGCATCTAAACCATGACTTTAAAGGGTTCTTTAAGCTACAGAATAAAGTTGTTACCCAGAGTTGTGACCAGCTCCATTAGGTCGTCGGGTCCTTTCCCCTTCAGCGTCTCCAGACACTCAATCACCTCCAGACTGTTGCCCACACAGCGACCAATCGTACCGTCCATAGAGCTGAGGGCCGCCCCCGTACGCATGCCCAGGCTGTTTCCCACCTTTACCTGAAATAACACACACATCATCATTAGCAGTACAGCATGTTAAAGGTTTTCTCTTGGACAGTGTGAAACAGAAAAAGATATATTTCAGTAATTACATTGTATAAGTAATAAATTAGCTATTCTATAGAAGTCAATGAGGAAATGAGCTTACTTCTCACTTGATTTTTTACGTTTTTCATTTATGGTCTCAATCGCTAGTTTCATAACACTTTTGTCGCCTAGAAATGTCTTGTTCAGCGTTCTGCCAACCAAGCTAGCCAGCTAGCGTTAGCTGGTAATGTAAGAGAAAGTTTGCTGATTTTCAATCAGCTCAGCCAAACATGCAGATGCACGGCTCTAGTAACCGGAGTTTCACGCTGGCAGAACTCCACTGGATGACTCGCTTCAGAAGGGTTGAAAATCTGCGACTTTCTCTCTTTAGCGCATCGCCATGAAACCATACACATCAGTAGCCTGGTCCTGCCAGACTCTGGTCCATTAGCCTGGTCCTACCAGACTCTGGTACATTAGCCTGGTCCTACCAGACTCTGGTCCACTAGCCTGGTCCTACCAGACTCTGGTCCACTAGCCTGGTCCTACCAGACTCTGGTCCATTAGCCTGGTCCTACCAGACTCTGGTACATTAGCCTGGTCCTACCAGACTCTGGTCCACTAGCCTGGTCCTACCAGACTCTGGTCCACTAGCCTGGTCCTACCAGACTCTGGTACATTAGCCTGGTCCTACCAGACTCTGGTCCACTAGCCTGGTCCTACAAGACTCTGGTCCATTTCATTGGTCCAGAGAGTCTGGCCTCTCTCCATTGACAAGTGTTAACTTCCTTGAAGGCGGGTACTCTGTTGAAGTTTAAAACTATTGGATCTGTCCAGAGCCACTCTGGATCTGCCATAACCAATCGCTAACGTTTGGTCGTGACGTCGGCTTAGCATCGCTAGCGTTAGCCTTAGCCAACTCCTTCACCACTAACGGAGCAAACTGGAAAATCAAACTTTTCCCGAACCCTGTGGGGAGGAGGGCCACGACATCATGGCCACCAACACAACTCAGCAAATATTGTGTAATTTTCTTTTTTTTTTTTTTTTTTGGGCTTTTCCGCCTTTATTTTGACAGGACAGCTAGGTGAGAAAGGGGAGAGAGAGAGAGAGGGGGGGAAGACATGCAGGAAATCGCCACAGGCTGGATTGGAACCCATACCAACCCAACATAAACCTCTCATTATATGTGCGCCTGCTCTACCCACTGAGCCAACCCGGCCACACAGTAAAGATTGTTCTTGCTCGGGCTTTAACTTCTGGATATTCGGCAGCGTTGCCACAACGGACCGAATGGCTTCGCTCGCATCTTTCAGCACACGTCCTCAACATCATCGTTCTGAGCCACTCCCTCTGTTCTCTGATTGGACCGCCAAATATTTGGCTGGAGAAAACCCAAGAATATACCGCAAACTCAGACGTAGTACTGAAGGATAATTAAACTTGAGCGGAAGTACGTAGGAGGGCGGAGACAGGCTAACACAACAGTGGTCCAAATGTGGTCACTACTGGCTCCAAAATACCAAGATGAAAACTCGAGGCTTAAAAACAGAGGTCCACAAACCAATGGGTGACATCAGATGCTACGTCCATTATTTTTACAGTCTATGGCAGCTTGCCCTTCACAGTAAATTAATACATCTTAACATTATTAATACTTCTAATGAACTTACTAATAACTGTGCTAGTTCTCTAGCACTGTCCAGGTCTTTATACAGAGCAGCTCGTCCAAACTTCACATCCAGCACCAGAGCAGACAGAGACTCGGCCCCTTTCTTTGAGATAATCGAGCCTGACACAACACACACACACACACACACACACACACACACACACACACACACATTTGAATTAATATTAAACTACTGTAGTATTCTTAGGTCATGTTAGTTAAGTTAATACAAGTTCTGTACCAGCAATTAGCGGTAAGCTGTTCACTGTGCTGGTGACGTCCCGCATACCGTACAGGACTCGATCCGCAGGAACCAACGTCTCCGTCTGACCCACAATGCAACAGCCCACTGAGTCCAGGATGTTTTTGATCTGCACAGTCAGCACATGTTACTATTGATTAGTACAGAAGTACAGTTGAGCAGTGATTCCTGTGGGCCCCTTGTGTTATCTCCTAACCATTTGCCAGGAAAACATGGTCCTTTGATAATGATACTTTGATCTTCTGTCTCTCTGTTAAAATCTAAAATCCCTCAGACTTCATCAAACTCACTAATGCTATAAGCTACAATCTAACGTTTATTTCCCACATTCCCAACCAGGGTTACTTCTGCTAGTGGTACTTGAAAAAATTGTGGAGCAGTTTAAGCCTCTGACGGCTAAGGTCATTTTCACATCTTATATCTCATATCTTCTTAAATTTACCTTTTTTAAGTATTTGCATATAACTAAGCCCTGTGTGTTTCACATCAAAATGTTCGGAACAAACTCAGCTTTCCGTATAGTGACGCCCACATTTTTTTCTAGAGCGATGTGTGAAGCGATAAGTTGGCGTTAAATCTGAAATGTTGATGTTGGCTTTTTGAAATTCCTCAAATCTCTTTTGAAAACAAACCTTAACTTAGTGTGTGTGTGTGTGTGTGTGTGGTATGAATTGATTCGGTGCTGAAAATGAGTTTATCAAAGTCTTAGGTTATATATGATTAAAATAGTAAATGTCTGAAAATAAAATGTTGTAATATCGCTTTTTGAGTAGGAGTTTTGTCAGACATCTTTTGGACTCGCCGGTGCGTCTTGTGTCCTCAGAGGGTTAACTAATTTGAAAAAATATCTATATGATTTGATTAAAACAATGCATCAGCTGTAATACCTGGACGCAAGAATTTTAAAGAGGTAGCTAAAACTATAGCCTGGCTCCGCCCTCCTACGTACTTCTGCTCAATTTTCATTTTCCTTCAGTACTACATCTGAGTTTGCGGTATATTCTTGGGTTTTCTCCAACCAAATATTTGGCGGTCCAATCAGTGAACAGAGGGAGTGGCTGAGAACGATGACGTTGAGGTTGTGCGCTAGTTTGAGTTGTAGTTCCGTAATGGTGGCGGAGAAAGATGCGAGCGAAGCCATTCGGTTCGTTGTGGCAACGCTGCCGAATATCCAGAAGTTAAAGCCCGAGCAAGAACAATCTTTGCTGAGTTGTGTTGGTGGCCATGATGTTGTGGCCCTCCTCCCCACGGGGTTAGGGAACAGTTTAATTTTCCAGCTCGCTCCGTTAGTGGTGAAGGAGTTAGCTAAGGCTAACGCTAGCGGTTCTAAGCCGATAGTTGTTGTTGTCTCCCCTCTCGTTAGCCTGGTCCTACCAGACAGGACGTAGGAGGGCAGAGCCAGGCTACCAGAGTGGCTCTGGGCAGATGCAATAGTTTTAAACTTCAACAGAGTACCCGCCTTCAAGGATGTTAACACTTGTCAATGGAGAGTGGCCAGACTCTCTGGACCAATGAAATGTACTAGAGTCTGGTAGGACCAGGCTAGTGGACCAGAGTCTGGTAGGACCAGGCTAGTGGACCAGAGTCTGGTAGGACCAGGCTAGTGTACCAGAGTCTGGTAGGACCAGGCTAGTGTACCAGAGTCTGGTAGGACCAGGCTAATGGACCAGAGTCTGGTAGGACCAGGCTAGAGTACCAGAGTCTGGTAGGACCAGGCTAGTGGACCAGAGTCTGGTAGGACCAGGCTAATGGACCAGAGTCTGGTAGGACCAGGCTAATGGACCAGAGTCTGGTAGGACCAGGCTAATGGACCAGAGTCTGGTAGGACCAGGCTAATGGACCAGAGTCTGGTAGGACCAGGCTAGCTAAAAGTGACTAGAGAATGCAATTTCTGAAGAAACTGTGAATGTTGTATGTTTGAAGGCTGAAGCTAAACTGTATTGCTGGTTTAAATGTGTAAGAAGTAGGAATAGTTGAAAATGTGGGAATGGGTCTAATTAGTATGAATGTCATTGAATGTAGGGCTGTGCAAGTAATCAAATTTTAATCATGATTACGATTTTGGCTCCTAACGATCACAATGATGATGATTATTTTGCACATTACGTTTTGCAAGTAAACTCTTATTTTGTCAGGTGTTCTAAATGAAAAAATGTATTAAGGGAATCGTCACAGGTGTTTTCATTGTTTTTTAAATTCAATTAATGCAACATCTTTCCAAAAAATCAATGAGTAATCGTGTAAAAAATAATCGTTATTCAATATTGACCAAAAATAATCGGGATTAGATTTTTTCCATAATCGAGCAGCCCTATGCTTTTATGAAGTGTTAACATTCTAGGTGTTGACGTTGACCCTCGACCCCTAAGAAGTAGAAGCATAAAAGTTGAGTGAATTTTGTTTTACTTTATTAATTTCCGCCTGTATTATTTATTGATTATGAGGCTGTTGCGAGCTCATAGTTCCTCCACAGATGTCACTGATTAGTTGTGCAACTATACAACATATTTTAAACTTCACAACTCCAGTAAAATACATTTTGTAGTAAGTAGGCAAACCTTCCGTGTGTGTGTGTGTGTGTGTGTGTGTGTGTGTGTGTGTGTGTGTGTGTGTGTGTGTGTGTGTGTGTGTGTGTGTGTTCGTGCTCGTGCGTGCTTGTTTAAGTGTGTGTGTGTGTGTGTGGGCTTGTTTAACTATATTCGTGGGCTCCAAAAACCGGGAGTCCAGTATACTATACCCACAAGTTTAACTGTTTGAGGGTTAAGACTTGGTTTTAGGATTAGGGTTAGAATTAGGTTATGGTTAGGGTGAGGGTAAGGGTTAAGGTTAGGCGTTTAGTTGTAATGGTTAAGGTTAGGGTAAGGGGCTAGGGAATGCATTATGTCAATGACAGGTCCCCACAAAGTGCCACAAACGTGTGTGTGTGTGTGTATATAATTCATTATAAATCGTGACTGCAACTGTTCACATCAACAACATCTTGTAAATGTGCAGTACATCCATATTTAAAGCTTATAAGAGACGTCGAGAGGCTGATAACTGGAAGGGTCGAGGAGTTTTTTGCTGTTTGCTTTCTGTTGATAAAGTTCTGTCGCACTGAATCAACATGTAAAGTCAAAGTCCAGTCGTCATAAGACACGAGCGGTTATCATTATGGCCAGACACGGCAGGTATGAGATTTTAGGGCTTTTTTGCTTCCATAACATGTCTTCTTTCAGACTATAGTGGAAAGAAAACATCCAAAAATACACATTTAGGTGAAAAAAGTGATGTAATACAAATATATACACTACCGGTCAAAAGTTTGGGGTCACTTAGAAATGTCCATTCCACTCCATTCCAGACAGAATACCAGCTGAGATCAGTTGCATTGTTGTTTTAATCAGGGAAGCAGTTTTCAGATTACATTATGTTCTTACATAATTCCAAAAGGGTTCTCGACTGTTGTAGACAGAAGTGGCTGAAGAAACGCTTGAAATTCATGCTTTTTGGTCTAAACGTCATACCTAAATTAAAAGTGGTACAGCTCCCGTATACTCTGACACTCTGGGGTGGGCCTGACATCATTGGAAAGGAAACAGTCTCAAGTTTTTGTTCCAAGTGTCAGGGTGATTCTAGGCCTTACTGACAGAGTTACAGAGGCTAGAATGGAGGTTTTTTATTTCCGTCCAAGTCATACATCTGTAAAATGATTAGAATACACTGCTGTAAACACATCTGACAGGTGACAGACAACACAGGGCATTAGCCACTGTCTCAGCTTACTACAGAAAGAATGAAGCCAAAAGACTCAAAAATGGATTTTATATGATTTTCTTTCTACAGATATGTCTTTGCGTTTTTTTATTTCAATTTGAAAAGTGCAAAGAGTCAGAGTATATGGGAGCTGGACCACTTTTAATTTAGGTATGACGTTTAGACCAAAAAGCATGGATTTCAAGCGTTTCTTCAGCCACTTCTGTCTACAACAGTCGAGAACCTTTTTGCAATTATGTAAGCACATAATGTAATCTGAAAACTGCTGCCCTGATTATAAAAACAATGCAACTGACCTCAGCTGGTATTCTGTCTGGAATGGACATTTATAAGTGACCCCAAACTTTTGACCGGTAGTGTACCTCCGCCCCTGCTGATGATGGTGCTAAATAAAAAGTCAGAATCAATACATTTATATTTCCGTCTGCACTTAAGTCCATGTTTCTTTCTTGGCTAAACATTCAAGTGTATTTCATAGGAGATTACTTGTGAAACAAGCTTAAGAAGGACGTCCTGCCCCAAAAGTCTGTGTGGCAATAAGAAGCATTAAAGGACAATTCCGGCGCAAAACGAACCTGGGGGTTATTAACTGATGTGTACCTACTCTGTCTCTCTCTGGGACATGTTTTCATGCTAATCGAATGAGTTTGGAGCTTTAACGGGGCTACCGCGGACCGCTGGTTAGCTTGAAATGCTAGTATTCGGGGCATGGGGACACACAAATTATAAAGTCATTATAAAGACAGTCGCGTTCATGTTTCCTTGCGGGAGCCATCTTGGAAACCAGTCATGACTAGTCGAACTCCGTGCAACGTGGAATTCCCATAGACAGTATATAAGAGTTGACCAACAGATCCCGTTGCTCTGGGCGGAGACCAGTGAAGGCCAATAGAAGCACTTTTCCGGTGATGTCTGAGCGTTACTGAGCAGCCTCCAACTGAGCTTGAAGACGTAGATGTGACGTGAGCAACTTGTCTGTAAGTCTTCTGGTAGCTGTGCCAAGAGAAATCTCAATCATTCCCAATCTAGTAGAGACGGAGAGCGTAGGTATATGTAAGGAGATAACATAGACACAGGCTAATTACTGCTAACTAAAATGATAGTTAACATTAGTAATTAAACTTAAACAGCTAATGGAAGTCCAAACTGCCTGAGAGCTTCTCCTGTACTATACGGTAATTCCTCTACTATGAGACAGTAAGTCTCGTGGTTATGACCCAATCGTTAGCCTATTTTTATAAAAACGTCTGCTACGGAGCCATAACGTGAGGTACAAGGTAATGGAGCCTTTTATACATTGTCGTGTTTCTTTAGAAATAAACAATGGACAAATAGAGTCTTTAAACTCTTCAGATGTAAAGTTATTCGCTGTCAAAGTGACGTCAAAATGAATGGCAGTCAATGGAATGCTAACGGGGGGTGATCGCTTTGTAGCATTAAAATGGCGCCATAGGAGGTTCGCGGTTCGAGGAGAAGCTTACCCCCTTGGGAATTCCCATACTGTCTATGGAGATTCCACGTTGCACAGGGTTCGACTAGTCATCCAAGATGGCTCCCGCAAGTAAACATGAACGTGACTGTCTTTATAATCTATCTTTTTAATAAACAATATTATAACAATAAATCTGTACACTTACAACGTTGTCAATGCTTCGGTTCACATTTAGGGACCCTAATTATGCTAACGTTAAAGTGTGGTGATATTTCGAGCCTTTTTAGTGGCATTAAATAGCGATTTAATTTGAGTGTCCCCATGCCCCGAATACTAGCATTTCAAGCTAACCAGCGGTCCGCGGTAGCCCCGTTAAAGCTCCAAACTCATTCGATTAGCATGAAAACATGTCCCAGAGAGCGACAGAGTAGGTACACATCAGTTAATAACCCCTAGGTTCGTTTTGCGCCGGAATTATCCTTTAATTGGAGTGCTGTCCAAACTACCTTTTTACATATTATTATCCACATTAAGGAGCCAGCCCCCCAGTCTGTTCAAGTTTTAATGTGAGTTGAGTGCGTTAGGTCTGGACATTGTCACAGTTTGTCAGTGAGCCCGTTTATAAAACAATAGTTTGTTATACCTGATCTGTTGATTGCTGGATGTTGAATCCTGGAATTGATTCCAGTTTATCCAGAGTTCCTCCTGTGTGAGCCAAGCCCCGCCCACTGATCATAGGCACCTGAGAAACACACACCTGGTGTTATGACCTCTTAGACGTACAACATGTCTCTCTATGAGTAGATTAAATACCGGTTAATGTGTGTTGTCACTGCCCGATGTGAGTTGAGCGCAGATGTGAGTCGTGCATGCTCAGATTTAAACGGTTTACGCTATTGTCATACTGAAATTTGTGAAATCTATAAAATAATAAACTTTTCTCTTTACATACAATAACAGATGTTTTAGCTATTTATGATTCCTTGATTGTTAACGTTAGCTCAAAACGCCATTCAAATGACAGCCTTTGTTGTGTTTGATTGCTAACTTGTAGCTAGCAGTCATTTCAAAAACGTTTTAGCTATCTATGATTGTTTGATTGCTAACGTTAGCTCAAAACGCCATTCAAGTGATAGCCTTTGCTTTGTTGGATTGCTAACGTTAGCTCAAAACGCCATTCAAGTGATAGCCTTTGCTGTGTTGGATTGCTAACGTTAGCTCAAAACGCCATTCAAGTGATAGCCTTTGCTGTGTTGGATTGCTAACGTTAGCTCAAAACGCCATTCAAGTGATAGCCTTTGCTGTGTTGGATTGCTAACGTTAGCTCAAAACGCCATTCAAGTGATAGCCTTTTCTGTGTTTGATTGCTAACGTTAGCTCAAAACGCCATTCAAGTGACAGCCTTTGTTGTGTTTGATTGCTAACTTGTAGCCAGCAGTGAACGAACTTCGTTGTAGGTCCATTTTTACTGTATTGACATTACAGAAGTCTCTCGTTAGCATCTTGTAGGCTACTTGTCGCAAAGTGACGCATACACGACTCATATCTGCACTCGACTCACATCGGGCAGTAACGGTGTACCTTATAGCCACAGGCAGCTAGCGCAGGCGCTAATACCAGACTGACTTTATCTCCCACCCCTCCTGTTGAGTGCTTGTCAACCACCAGCCCCGCCCACTCTTTTGGCCATGACATCACTTCCCCTGATGACATCATCTCCTTGGTCAGGGTCACAATCTCCTTATCCGTCATTCCCTTCTGCCAGATAGCCATCAGCATGGCCCCTTAACGGAGAAAGAAGAGGGAAAATCCAGGTTATAAATGACCTCAGTAAAGTGTTTTTGATGTTTGAGTTATAAAAGTCGTACCTGTCTGACAGTCTTGTATAGTTTTGTCTGTAACTCTTTGGATGAAGGCTTTGATCTCTTCATCACTGAGCGCTCCTCCGTCTCTCTTCTTCTTGATCAGATCTGGGATGGACAACATATCGACCTGGACAGACAAAACAATTCGATGAATGTATGAGCGTCTATCAGATCAGAACTCCCAAAACCTTATTGGACTAAAAAAACGGCAACGTTTTCACAGCCAACATACAACCACCCAGCCGAAAATAACGCCAAATATCCATTGTGTTTCCCTTATATTCATTCAGCAACGCACTTCTGTGAGTCCATGCAAGGGTCAAATGTCTGTGGTACGTTCACGTCTGTAACAGCAGGAGAGTCGAGTGTGTTATCTAACAAAGTTAGATGAAGCGAAGATAACTTTGTCGGTAGCCAAACGGTTACAAACGGGCTCGATAGTGAACGACACGCTAACGTGCTGAGCAATTCAGTGTTGTTGTGTTTTTAGTAGGGCTGTCAATCGATTAAAAATTGTAATCTAATTAATTACATACTCTGTGATTAATTAATCAAAGTGAATCGCATACATAATTAACGGTGCCTGAACCGATACTTTTTAAGAAAGTAAAAAAAGAAAAGAAAAAAAAAGGGTACTAAACAACAGTCGGTGACATTAAAGAACGGCTTGTTTATTGCTAAGGCCATATGGTCAAAATTAAATGATTTAATAATAATGCATAACAATAACAATAACTTATTTCACTAGTAAATTGCTGTTGAACGACAAAAACAACCACCAGATGGGACAAGGACATGTACAATAACTTCAAATGCACCATGAGACTGTAGTTTACCAGTTTCATTGAACGCACCGTCTGTGTTTCTCCGACGGCAGCTGCAGATTGTTACGTACCGGCCTCTATATCAGGGGTCACCAACCTTTTAGAAACTGAGAGCTACTTCATGGGTACTGAGTCATACGAAGGGCTACCAGTTTGATACGCTCTTCTGAAATAACAAATTTGCTCAGTTTGCCTTTAGTTATATATGATTATTAATGATTGATACTCATCTATGTGAAGACACTGATCACGTTAATGATTTCTCACAATAATTATCAACAATGACTTAACAAGGTGGGAAACAGATAATATCAATATTCAATTTTCACTTTTAGAACAGGCCTGAGGGCTACTCATGCGGTCCTTGGGGGCTACCTGGTGCCCGTGGGCACCGTGTTGGTGACCCCTGCTCTACAGTAAAACACAGTCAAACTTTACACTGTTTAGCGTTAGCTGTCAGCATTTTAACCGTTTCTAATCCAGCTACTAGCTAGCGGTAGGCTAACGTTAGCTGCTGTTGAGTATAGTGTTAACTAGCTAGCGGTAGGCTAACGTTAGCTGCTGTTGAGTATAGTGTTAACTAGCTAGCGGTAGGCTAACGTTAGCTGCTGTTGAGTATAGTGTTAACTAGCTAGCGGTAGGCTAACGTTAGCTGCTGTTGAGTATAGTGTTAACTAGCGTCACATGCAGCCAGCGGTGTTTGTGTTTCCTGTATCGTCTGTTTCAGAGCATCAGAGAGAAGCGCAGACTTATCAGTGGCACCAGATTTTCGTCTGTATGCAAACGTCAGTATAGAATGGATTAATCTGCGTTAATTTTTTTAACGCGTTATTTTTTCTCAGATTAATTAATCGAAATTAACACGTTATTTTGACAGCCTTAGTTTTTAGATGAGCTGGACCAGAGCGTTTTATGTGGAGTGAGCACTGCGCCGGACTCCGTTAAAGAAATAGCCTTTTAAATGCTACATTGCTTAGCAGTGGCGATTTTAGGGGGGCTCAAGCAAAACCTTTTTTTTGTTTGTTTTTTTAAATCAATTTTAGTCCTTCAAGGTAGAGTTTGCGAACTTGTCTGTTAGTGACAGAGGACAAACAATTACAGGTTCAAAGAAGCAGGTTTAATATCCTGTGTCGCTATGCACCTGTAACCCAGTCAAGGAAAGTTTAATTTTTTATTTAGTTAGTTACACCTCATTGTCATTTCATATGATTGTGGTCCATAAAGGGACTTTCGTAGTTTTTTTCAAATGTTCAATATTTTGCATTTATCATATACATTTATAATAATAAATTCATATATTCATTGTTATCCAGTGAAATTACTGATTTAGCAGAGGGGAGAAGTTAACACTTTTGCAAGGCAGTATATCCGTGTCACATTCTCATTAGGGGCTGAGCCCCCCTAAAGCTCTGATCCTAGAATCGCCCCTGCTGCTTAGAGGCATTAACGGGAGTAACAGGCGAACTGGCTTTAAAGGTACACTGTGTAGAATTTTAAGTATTTTATGAGCTAAAATCCATGTCTTCATTCATAAATATGTCCTCATTGGTGTAAAATTACCTCTGCCAATGATCTGACTTATTCTCGTAAGCGAAGAATTTCTTATCTGTATTTACATTGGACGGGCAAGTCCAAGGAGGCTTCAATGCTGTTCCGTCATTTTGAAAAACTATATTGGCTGAGAGGGACATAGAGCACTAGCTGACCTGTCTAGCTAATCCACAAGGCGTTTTCATTCAATTAATTTCATTCATATGAAAACACGACAGCAAGACAGCAAATATGAAAACACGACAGCAAATAGGAAAACACTTTAATAAATCATAAAGCACAACGGCATTAACTTCTCCCGGAAAAGGTAGGGCCTATCTAGCAGAGGACGGACCCTCCTGATTGGACAGACGGACTGTCTGTCTTTTAACAGGAAGGAAAGGTGAAAAACGCGGAAAGGCGCCTACTTTAACAGAGAGACAGTCCGTCTGTTTACACTTTTCAAAACTCCATGCAGACAGCGTATATAACGGCGAGGTGAAAGCTGTCACGGTGTGGGTTAACGTTAGACTTCTGCTGTTACAGGCAGGCACCACTGTTCACTATGCCCTATTCACTAACTGACAGGCTGAGGTTGTCAGCCTTACATTAATTCACTATAGAGAAATTCCATTTATTACTACTTTATACTTCTACTTCTACTCCAGTGACCTTCTACTGGTAACAAATTATTTCTACACTAAGAAATTCTTCTTTTACTTTTAGTTGCTTGTTTGTTCGATACTGCTTCGTCCATTCTCACATTTCGCCTCGTGAGAATGTCAACGAATGCCAACTCGTGTGAGAACAATGGCCGTTCAGACTTGGCCTTGGGTGTCTCCATAGAGAGGCAGGAGCACTAACAAACATTGATGATCTTGGCAACGACCCCACAGAAGTTAAATAGCTGGGTTTCCCTATCGTTCAGTCAGAACTGAAGAAGTCTCTCGGATGAGATGAAACGTCTTCGTAGCACCTTTAACCAAGTCCATTTGCTCTTGAGTTTAAACCCTTACCTGGATTACTATGACCTGGATGACCACTTATCTCCAGATGTGTTGATGTTGAATGTTTGTGATAAACTGAAGGATGAAGTCTTCCTTTGTGTTGAGAAAATTCTCCTTCTTAAACTAAATAAAGTCTTTAAAAAGCCTCTTGGATCAGCTGGAAAATGCGTCGTCACAGAGCTGAAAACAGGGCTGTTTTTCTGATTCCATGAAAAGTTGTAAAAAAGAGATATGCGTTCCTCACATGACAGCGACGCTACAAACATGATGATCTGCTAGAATATGATGCATTGCTGCAGATTATGACCCAACACGTGCGCGCGCGCACACACACACACACACACACATACGTTTGTTTCACTATCTTTGTGGGGACCCGTCATTGACATAATGCATTCCCTAGCCCCTTACCCTAACGTTAACCATCACAACTAAATGCCTAATCTTAACCCTTACCCTCACCCTAACCATAACCTAATTCTAACCCTAATCGTAAAACCAAGTCTTAACCCTCAAACAGCCCTTGTGGGGTCCAGCATTTTGGGCCCCACGACTATAGTAAAACCAGCACACACACACACACACACACACACACACACACACACACACACACACACACTCAGAGTAGCGTACCTGTTCTGGTGCTTTCAGTCAATGTAGAACGAGGTGTGTCGACCCTGCAGCTCGTTATAAAGCAGTCTGAGGTCAGGAGTCCACCGGCCAATGGCCAAACAGGGAGGAAGAGGAGGAGGAGTTTAACAGCCAATAAGGTTTTAGTTCTGGTTTTACCGGTTTAACTCCTTTATCAAGTTACAGTTTATGTGGTAACTAGGGACATTTAGTAAGCACAATACACATTGAGTCCTGTCACACTGCATGTATCTCCTTATTCCAGGTAGTTAAGCACAATTATTGTCTCTGAACTGTTTTTTTGACAAATGAGATCCAAATTATCTCAGTATCCTGAAATAAAATAAGTTTCTCTTGAGGCTTAAGCATAGACTTTAAAAATAATGGATGCAGCATTGGTGACGTCAACCATTGGTTTGTGGACTGCCATTTTGAAGCCAGGAGATTGCATTTTGGCTGTCGCCATCTAGTCTCGTGAGAGCGTCCTGATCTGGCGAGCTCCAGTTTTCCACTCACAGATCAGTCTGGCATCTTGAGACAGAGAAAATTTGGAGCCGTTCGCCAAACGACCGACCAATCAGCGTTGGTTTTGAGGCGGGTTTAGGTGTGACGCAACGAGAAGCGACTGTTCAGTCTAAACAACGTGGCGGCTTCCACGGATGAGATGAGCGTAGCAATCGCGCAAGTTTTATCCGAATTAGAAAGTATTCCTTCGTTGAAAGAAGAGCAAAAAACGTCACTGGAGGCTTTTCTTGGAGGAAAAGATGTTTTTGATCTTCTCCTGACTGGTTTCAGCAAGAGTTTGATATATCGTTGATCTGATTGGTTGATTTGGCCCGTCTATCACCAACATAGGTGGTGATAGACAGATGGTTTATCCAATCAGCTAACCAGGATTTTCGCCCCTTCCCAAAAGTTCTCCAACGGAAAGTTCCCAGATGGATTGCTTCACATTTGCTCTGCATATCCATCTGGGAACTTTCCGGCGGAGTCAGGTTAGTCGCCATCTTGGTACATTGGAGCCAGAAGTGACCATATTTGGACAAAAGGGCGGAGCTGTGGAGGATGACGTGGCTAAGCCAGTGTTGTGTATAGTTGACTTGGCATGACTATGGTTTTGCTCATAGTTGAGGACATGCTATGCTATGACTATTTTTTTGACATACTATAATATGAATTTTATTACTTTTTTCAACATACTATACTATGACTTTTTAGTGAATATTTTCAACGTACGATACTATGACTTTTTTCGAAATACTATACCGTGGCTTTTTTGACTACTATCGTATTACTTTTTATGGCTTTTTCCACATACTATCCTGTGACTTTTTAGTGAATATTTTCCACATACTATCTTGTGACTTTTTAGTGAATTTTTTCGACATGCTGTACTATGACTTTTTGTGAATAGTACTGTACTATAACTTTTATGACTTTTTTTCAACCTACTATACTATGACTTTTTTCAACATACTATAACTATGGCTTCTTTTGAATATTTTGGACATACTATACTATGACTTTTTTATAACTTTTTCAACATACTGAGTTTTTATGACTACTGTGACTTTTTATGACTGTTTTTCGAAATACTAGACTGTGACTTTTTTCAACATACTATACTATGACTTTTTTTGTGAATATTTTTCATATACTACTGTATACTGACTTTTTTGACTTTTTCAACATACTATACTATGACTTTTCATGAATTTTTTTGACATACCATACAATGACTTTTTTATGACTTTTGCAGCATACTATACTATGACTTTTTTGTACTTTTTTCGACATACTATACTATGACTTTTTTTTTTTTTTTTAAACTTTTTTCAGCTTACTGTACTTTTTAAACATACTATACTATTACTTTTTTTAAACCTTTTTTCATCATACTTTCTGGTACGCTGCTGCCACCGCTGAAGACAAGAGCAGACTGCAGAGCATCATCCCCTCTGCTGAGAAGTTGATTTGCTGCTATCTGCCGTCTCTCCAGGATCTGGACGCCTCCAGGACACTGAGGCGAGCAGGAAAGAGTCTGGCTGATCCCTCTCACCCTGGAAACACTATGTTTGAATCTCTCCCCTCTGGCAGGAGGTGTCCATCAGAAACCTCCTCCTTACACTGGCTCCATAGCTCAGGGGTTAGAGCACTGGTCTTGTAAACCAGGGTGAGTTCAAATCTCACTGGGGCCTAATCACTTCTTTGAATTTGCCCTTGGGTATTATTAAAGTATCTATCCATCTATCTGTCACTACACTTTGCATGTACAATCATCTGCACGTTGCACAGAGTGCTCAAACTACTTACGCAGCCATTACCTATATTTTGTTTACTGTTTTTGTTTATATTGTATTTTTTTATTTAGAAAAGACGTATGCATACCTCTTTGAAGGTTTCAAATATTTAAATCATACATGAGGTATCACAGATACAGGAAATACAAGAACAGATATTGAGCTGAAGTTGTTCATTTTATTTGAAATTGATAGTAATTATCACAATTACTGTCATTTTATTTGAAATTGATTGTAATTATCACAATTACTGTCACAATTGATTTGGTGTGTGGGAGAAAACCGAAGCATTCGGCGTAATCTCTCACGGATCCACCATGTGGCCCTGACATGCTGCACCACGCCATCACCGCGGGTGTTAACAGGTTAAGGGGAGTTTTAGCAGTCAACTTTTGGGAGATCACTGATCGCTGAATGATACGGCCTCACGTGAATGACACCGTCCATGTATTGATGTGTCTGCGTAGATGATGATATCGTGGCATCTGCACAGGAATGCACAGATGACACGATTCTGTCATCAGGGAGGACCGGTGGCTGGCTGTCACCTGGGAGAAGAGATGTTGGTTCGACATTGATGTTTTTTCGTAGCACTTTCTTATTTATCCAGGACATTATTTTCTGCAGTGGCGGCTTTTTTGCCTTTTCAAGAAGCCGTTTTGTTTCTTTGAGTTCTTTTGTTATGTTGTGCTGCTCCATCGTCTTCTTGTTGATTATATAAGTTAAGGCTCTGTGTTCCTCCTCTCTTCTCTTAAAATTCAATTCTTCGTAATGTTTCAAGGCTTCGAGGCGCTTTCTGTAATGGCTGATTGTTACGTCACTATCAGGAACCGCTTTTATAAGATAAGCCTCAGTGTTTTCATCCATCTGTACTTGGGTGTCATTGTCGATGTAACGTCTTTTGACCTCAATGATATTCTGTACACATTCTGTGGGGTCCGAGGTATAATCAATGCATTCCTGCAGATTGGTCTTGAACCGCATGATATAGCTGCTCATGTTTTTCTCTATCTCATTAATCAGGTCTGCATCACAGTGTTTGAGATGTGTGATGGTTGCATCCAGGTTGGCGTTCTCTCGGTTGGCCTTCTTCAGCTCCTCTCTCATTTCTTTGAGCTCAGCCTGTGTCGATTTGAGTATGCCTTTCAACTCGTTTACTTCATCACGTAGAACAGCGTTGTTTTCCTTTTCTTTAGCCCCATCCTGTTGTAATTGTTTATTGTCACTCACTAAACTAGATATCTTCAGATTTCTGTTTTCAATTATATTTTGATTGTCTTTGACCGCATTCTCTAATGCCGAAACCTTTCCGGTAAGATCTTTCTTCTTCTTCTCCAGCTTTTCAATAATCATCTCCAGTTCTTTGCGCTCCATTAATTCTTCCATTCGTGTTTCATCCTTTATCTTATTTTCTCTAGCAATGAGATTGTCTCTTTCTCCTAGCTGTTTTTTCAAGTTCTCCACTACCTTTTTGTTTTCCATGTCCATTCGGGGTAGTGTAGCTCTGAGTTCTTCCAACTCGGCCGCTAGTTTTTCTTTCTGCTTCTCGACGATCAGTAGCTTGTCTCTTAGCTGTTTGCGCTTGGCCTTCTCCTTCGCCATCTTCTTGTCTTGGTTTTTTCTCAATCTCTCAATTAACTCGAACAAGTTAGCCTGATCACGGATAATGGTCTCTTTTTCATCTTGGCTTAGCTGGAGTTGGGTTTTCAGCTCTTTCACCTCCTCTTGGTCAGTTTTCACCTTTATCGCGAGAGCCATGACTTCCATTTACAAAAAGTTAGACCTAGCTATTTTATTATGGTTAAACTTTTGTTTCTGCACTTTGAACATGAACTTCTTTGTCCTAACGTGGAGTAATCTGACGTTTTTGTGCTGTGGCGCCAATGTTTCTACACTCCGTCTGTTTAAAGGTACTGTAAATCGATATTTCGCTGTGTGGAGATGGGCGTGGGCTGCAATCAGCTGCAGTTGTCACAATGTTGTGAGCAACGGGCTGTGAGCCTGCCAGTTAGCCGGGCAGACGGAGGCACACAGTTGGAAGTTATAAAGTTATGTCGAAAAGTGTACAAGAACAGAACTTGAGCAGTCAATAAAAACACTGTTGCATCAAAATGGTCTCGTCTGTGCTTGTGATCTGTGCTGAAAGGTTAACCAACTGTTTCCTCCTAACACTGAAACTGAAGATATCAACGGACCTTTGTGACATCATCCATCAAAGGAACAGTCATCAAAGGATTATAAGCATAAGGGAAATTCTAACATTCCAACACAAATTTCAAAAGTAAACAATTCTGTGTGTGTGTGTGTGTGTGTGTGTGTGTGTGTGTGTGTGTGTGTGTGTGTGTGTGTTTTAACATTCCAACAATGTTAACCCTTGTGTTGAAGCTGTGGAACAATATTCTGTCAGGGAGGGGGGAGAAAGGAAAAGGGGGAAGAAAAAAGGAAAGAAGAAAAGAGAAAAAGGAAAGAATTGAAGGCATGAAGGTATTTTAGCCCCCCATGAACACTTAAAGAATTTTTTTTGATGTTTTTAAATTGTTTGGGCAAGCTGCGGGTGGGATTCGAACCGTCAAACTGTGGAACTTAATGTCTACCACCAGTCTAGACGTTGTACTGCCCTCTACCGTTTGTTAAAATGAACAGTTATTTTGTATTTTGTTATATAGTCCAATACAGGGCAGATATTCCATCAGTTTCTTTATTTTAGTCCAGTTATCCAGGTTAAAAACAGTTTATTGCCTTATTTGGGCTGGGCTGGGGTGTAAATACAATGAATAATAAATGCAAATAAATCATTCTTGTGAATGCGGCTGACATGCTCGCGCGACGCATCCAGTGTGTAACCGGCCTAAGTTTCTCAAGCTTCAAGTTGTCGAGCGCTTCTTTAATCCAACGGTCGTGTGTGGGAGAGCCTCCACTTGAGCAAGATCAACCTCCGGGATAGCAGGGATGTAAACGCCAGGGCCCGCCTCCCTCAACAGGGAGGTCAGCGTCAGGGGAAATGCCAAAAATGGCTGATAAAGGATTAGGTGGGATAATGTGATCATATGCCCTGCTCATCGTGTCAAAATGCACATCCAGAAAGTTGTTAATTTAGGGCAAGACCAGAACATATGAGTATGGTTGGCAGGAGACTGGTTACACCTGTTGCAGGCGTCCCGGACAGTGGAGTATATTTTAGACAATTTTGCGTCTGTGTAGTGGACTTTATGAACAACATTGCATTGGATTAAGCATTGCATTGGTATTTTGTTTTTACGTGTTAAAATTGGCAATTGTTGCCTAGAAATGAGAAGCTGCTTTTGTCTCCGGCTGTTTTAAATTCAAGAACCGTTGTTTTAAAAAAATCACTAACTCAGCCATCTTTATTGTAAACTGTTTTATGTAGCATAGTTCTCTGCTGTAGTCATTTTTTGGGATGTCCTGGTTCCCTCACACTGACCCTGACCTTGTTGCCCGGGCGACGGTTTAGCCGGTATGACTCTGGCTATGATGCATGACTATGGTTTTGCTCATAGTTGAGGACATGCTATGCTATGACTATTTTTTCGACATACTATTGACCCTTTGCACGTGACGTCACGCTCCACTCGCGCGAATTATGAACGCCATGACGGACGGCGGAAGAGCTATATGCTGTAGATGGAAGGCAAGCTAAACTCGTACGTTTTCGTTCGTGTTTGTGTTCTCACATTCACAATGTGCAGAGTAATCCTCACCAACACAAGCATGTGTATGTATTGCCTTTCTGTTTCAAATGGAAATGAGTGATAAATAAAATGATCCTCAACCAGCTAGCTGCCGTGCTAACCAGCTAACAGGTCCAACCCGATGATGACCCACATAACTAGCTAACCGGTTATTCACTGACCTAGCTACATATCCAAAAAGAAAGCCGTTTCATTGATCATTTAACTTAACACACATACAAAAAATATTGATTCAATTAAAGATGACATGGCACGAAAACTAGCTTCAAAAACGAGTTTAATGCGGGTCTGCGGAGCTCCTACCCCGGCTAGCTGACGAGCTAGCTGCAGTTAGCTTCGGACGGCTCGCTAGCTGCTGCCCATCGCGTCGTAATATCCACCGGTCAAATCTAAACATAGGCTACGCAGCGAATATAATCACAGATAAGAAGATGGTTAGATGTTACAGTTATGTGTGGTTACTACTGATCATAGACACTCCGTGATTTACTGCATGGATTAACGTGTGATAGATAATTAATGACTGCACTTCCAAGAGCTGGGATGTGTTCAGGCATCTGTCGGTACACGATCCGTTCTGATACGTTCCGTTCGAGCATGCGCGGTTGTATGAGGATTTACGACACTGCACGATCTGTTCCACGCTTCCGGTTGACAGCCAAGCTAACGTTAGTTTAGCTAACAGCTAATTCGGCTAACAGCTAGCTGACAGCTAAAACTTGAAAATAAACGTTGACATATATAACAAACAGCTAACATATATAACAGCTGTTATGTCAGTTCTACTTTACTTGTGCTCATTTAAAATACAATCACTCAATACTTGTCTTTATTGTTATTACTGTGAAGTCTTAATTTAGCTGTAGCTGCTTTTCCCATTACGTTTGAGTTAACGTTATTTTAGACTGAATCTAGCTGTCAGCTAGCAGTTAGCCGAATTAGCTGTTAGCTAAACTAACGTTAGCTTCCCGGTGGAGGCTAGCCATAGGCTAGCGTGGAACAGATCGTGCAGGTCGTATGGATACGTAAAACAGTATTATCTTGCGCATGTGCAGAACGGATCGTGCAGGCAGAACGGATCGTGTACCGACAGCATCCATTAGCTAGGAAGTTGCAGTGGCACATCCAGTGAACAACGGTATGGGTAGCCACGACCGACCATGTCCTCTAAAAACATGGGCTACGTGTTATATAATTCTTTACTTAAAGGAGAATTCCGGTCAATTTTTACGTTAGTCTTGATCGCTATGCTACTTTTTCAACATACTGAGTTTTTATGACTACTGTGACTTTTTATGACTTTCTCAACATACTATTCTATGACGTTCTTTTCACTTCTGACTTTTTTCTATGACTTTTTTCGACATACTATACTATTACTTTTTACTTTTTCCACATACTATCCTGTGACTATTTTCATGACTCTTTTTCGACATACTATACTATTACTTTTTGTGAATATTTTGGACATACTATACTATGACTTTTTTATGACTTTTTCAACATACTATACTATGACTTTTTTGTACTTTTTTCGACATACTATACTATGACTTTTTTAACATACTATACTATGACTTTTTTATGACTTTTTCAACATACTATATACCTTTTTTGACTTTTTTTGACATACCATACAATGACTTTTTTATGACTTTTGCAGCAAACTATACTATGACTTTTTTGTACTTTTTTCGACATACTATACTATTACTTTTTTTAAACCTTTTTTCATCATACTTTCTGCTACGCTGCTGCCACTGCTGAAGACAAGAGCAGACTGCAGAGCATCATCCCCTCTGCTGAGAAGTTGATTTGCTGCTATCTGCCGTCTCTCCAGGATCTGGACGCCTCCAGGACACGAAGAGCAGGAAAGAGTCTGGCTGATCCCTCTCACCCTGGAAACACTATGTTTGAATCTCTCCCCTCTGGCAGGAGGTGTCCATCAGAAACCTCCTCCTTACACTGGCTCCATAGCTCAGGGGTTAGAGCACTGGTCTTGTAAACCAGGGTGAGTTCAAATCTCACTGGGGCCTAATCACTTCTTTGAATTTGCCCTTGGGTATTATTAAAGTATCTATCCATCTATCTGTCACTACACTTTGCAAGTACAATCATCTGCACGTTGCACAGAGTGCTCAAACTACTTACGCAGCCATTACCTATATTTTGTTTACTGTTTTTGTGTATATTGTATTTTTTTATTTAGAAAAGACGTATGCATACCTCTTTGAAGGTTTCAAATATTTAAATCATACATGAGGTATCACAGATACAGGAAATACAAGAACAGATATTGAGCTGAAGTTGTTCATTTTATTTGAAATTGATTGTAATTATCACAATTACTGTCATTTTATTTGAAATTGATTGTAATTATCACAATTACTGTCATTTTATTTGAAATTGATTGTAATTATCACAATTACTGTCACAATTGATTTGGTGTGTGGGAGAAAACCGAAGCATTCGGCGTAACCTCTCACGGATCCACCATGTGGCCCTGACATGCTGCACCACGCCATCACCGCGGGTGTTAACAGGTTAAGGGGAGTTTTAGCAGTCAACTTTTGGGAGATCACTGATCCCTGAATGATACGGCCTCACGTGAATGACACCGTCCATGTATTGATGTGTCTGCGTAGATGATGATATCGTGGTATCTGCACAGGAATGCACAGATGATACGATTCTGTCATCAGGGAAGTCCAGATCTGCACAGGAATACACAGATGATACGATTCTGTCATCAGGGAAGTCCAGATCTGCACAGGAATGCACAGATGACACGACACTGTGAATGACACTGTTCATGTATTCATGCGTAGATGATGATATTGTGGCATTTGTACAGGAAAGCACTGATGACACGATTCTGTCATCAGGGAGGACCGGTGGCTGGCTGTCACCTGGGAGAAGAGATGTTGGTTCGACATTGATGTTTTTTCGTAGCACTTTCTTATTTATCCAGGACATTATTTTCTGCAGTGGCGGCTTTTTTGCCTTTTCAAGAAGCCGTTTTGTTTCTTTGAGTTCTTTTGTTATGTTGTGCTGCTCCATCGTCTTCTTGTTGATTATATAAGTTAAGGCTCTGTGTTCCTCCTCTCTTCTCATAAAATTCAATTCTTGGTAATGTTTCAAGGCTTCGAGGCGCTTTCTGTAATGGCTGATTGTTACGTCACTATCAGGAACCGCTTTTATAAGATAAGCCTCAGTGTTTTCATCCATCTGTACTTGGGTGTCATTGTCGATGTAACGTCTTTTGACCTCAATGATATTCTGTACACATTCCGTGGGGTCCGAGGTATAATCAATGCATTCCTGCAGATCGGTCTTGAACTGTGTGATATAGCTGCTCATGCTGCTGTTTTTCTCTCTCTCCTTAATCAGGTCTGCATCACAGTGTTTGAGATGTGTGACGGTTGCATCCAGGTTGGCGTTCTCTCGGTTGGCCTTCTTCAGCTCCTTTCTCGTTTCTTTGAGCTCAGCCTGTGTCGATTTGAGTATGCCTTTCAACCCGTTTACTTCATCACGTAGAACAGCGTTGTTTTCCTTTTCTTTAGCCCCATCCTGTTGTAATTGTTCATTGTCACTCACTAAACAACATATCTCCAGATTTCTGTTTTCAATTACATTTTGTTTGTCTTTGACCGCATTCTCTAATGCCGAAACCTTTCCGGTAAGATCTTTCTTCTTCTTCTTCAGCTTTTCAATAATCATCTCCAGTTCTTTGTGCTCCATTAATTCTTCCATTTGTGTTTCATCCTTTATCTTATTTTCTCTAGCAATGAGATTGTCTCTTTCTCCTAGCTGTTTTTTCAAGTTCTCCACTACCTTTTTGTTTTCCATGTCCATTCGGGGTAGTGTAGCTCTGAGTTCTTCCAACTCGGCCGCTAGTTTTTCTTTCTGCTCCTCGACGATCAGTAGCTCTTCTCTGTGCTTGGCCTTCTCCTCCGCCATCTTCTTGTCTTCGTATTCTCTGAATCTCTGAACTAACTCCAACAAGTTAGCCTGAGTACAGGTAAAGCTCTCAACGCTAAATGTTTCATCTTGGCTTAGCTGGAGTTGGGTTTTCAGCTCTTTCACCTCCTCTTGGTCAGTTTTCACCTTTTTCGCGAGAGCCATGACTTCCATTTGCGAAACGTTAGACCTAGCTATTTTATTATGGTTAAACTTTTGCTTTTGCACTTTGAACATGAACTTCTTCTTAAAGTTATGTCGAAAAGTGTACAAGAACAGAACTTGAGCAGTCAATAAAAACACTGTTGCATCAAAATGGTCTCGTCTGTGCTTGTGATCTGTGCTGAAAGGTTAACCAACTGTTTCCTCCTAACACTGAAACTGAAGATATCAACGGACCTTTGTGACATCATCCATCAAAGGAACAGTCATCAAAGGATTATAAGCATAAGGGAAATTCTAACATTCCAACACAAATTTCAAAAGTAAACAATTCTGTGTGTGTGTGTGTGTGTGTGTGTGTGTGTGTGTGTGTGTGAGTGTCTCTGTCTGTGTGTGTGAGAGTGAGTGTGTGTGTGTGTGTGCGATGTGTGTGTGTGTGTGGTGTCGTGTGTGGTGTGTGTGTCTCTGTGTCGTGGTGAGTGAGTGTGTGTGTGTGTGTGTGTGTGTTGTGTGTGTGCTGTGTGTGGTGTGTGTGTGTGTGTGTTTTTTTCTGTGTGTGTGTGTGTGTGTGTGTGTGTGTGTGTGTCTGTGTCTGAGTGAGTGTGTGAGAGAGTGAGTGTGTGTGTGTGTGTGTGTGTCTCTGTGTCTGTGTGTGTGAGAGTGAGTGAGTGTGTGTGTGTGTGTGTATGTGTGTCTGTGTCTGTGTGTGTGAGAGTGAGTGTGTGTGTCTGTTTGTGTCTGTGTGTGTTTGTGAGAGTGTGTGTTTGTGTGTGTGTGTGTGTGTGTGTGTGTGTGTGTGTGTGTGTGTGTGTGTGTGTGTGTGTGTGTGTGTGTGTGTGTGTGTGTGTGTGTTAACATTCCAACAATGTTAACCCTTGTGTTGAAGCTGTGGAACAATATTCTGTCGGGGGGGTGGGGGGGGGAGAAAGGAAAAAACGGTTAAGGATGGAAGCTTGGGGTGCGTCGCTTAGACCTAATTGAACGGATGAATTATGGTATTCTTCGGTAGCCTGGGTAACTTTAACCGTTGTTCATGTGAAATCTCAAAGACAGCCGGATGCTTTGCTTATAGACTATTTGTGGGTGGCTGTTTGCTGTTTGACCTATCAATTCCTGTCGATAAAGTATAATAGGGTTAATCCTGTATAGTGCATACACTTGTAGCTGTTATGTATCTTTGTAAGTCATTGTAAGCCGCAAGTGCACGTTGCACTTGTTACTAATGACTTGGTCGTCGCAGCGCTGTCGTCATCTATTTAGCTCGCCTCTGCCCGCCTATATCAGATACACCGATGTGATTGGTGCAGCTCGGCTACAAGGGCCTAGTTAATGAGCATCATTACTCAATGCCAGAGTGCCTCACTGAGCAAATTCAAATTGTGCTCTCGCAAGAACTCTGGATTTCCAGGGTAACAAAGCCCCTCTGTTCACTGTCTATGGTCTCGGTCTGTGCCACTGGTGTTGCAAAATATGGCTTTTGGTCTCGACCGAGTCCATGTGTCTTTATTATGTCATAATAATATTGGAGGGAAAGTAAAACAGCTTGGACGGGGATGCTGTTCGGCTTTTCACAAGTTTAGACAGCTAGCTACGCCGACGTTTGCTAACGTTAGCGCAACAGCGTTAGCCTAGACTGCTAGCTAGGTAAATATTACGACTGCCTTCGGAGTTTCCTATATTTGCGTCCACGTTGTCAACATAAGACATGTTGCGTTAGTGCTCCTTTTGTACCATCATTTTATTGAATGAAACGTTAAGCTTCGCTCCTACGAGATGGGTGGGTTTTTGTTAGCTACATACAAAGCTAACTGGCTATAGTTAGCCTGTATGCTAACGGAATTAGCTATCGTTGCGTAACCAGCCAGAAACTTTGGCAATTGGCAGTAGTTTCGGTGAGCTAACCACGACATTATTGTCACCCACAATCAACCTCTGCTGCTAAAAGCAGTCAATCTGCAGTGATGATTGAAATAGAGACACTTGTGGATGTGTTAGCTGTCGTGGTTAGCTCGCCGGAACTACTGTCGAAGCTGGCTGGCTACGCAACGTTAGCTAATTCCGCTAGCACAGGCTAACTATAGCCAGTTAACTTTGTGTGTAACGTAGCTAACAAAAACCCACCCATCTCGTAGGAGCGAAGCTTAACATTTCATTCAATACAATTATGGTACAAAAGGAGCACTAACGCCACATGTCTGATGTTGACAACGTGGACGCAGATAGAGGAAACAACGAAGGCAGTCGTAATATTTACCTAGCCGTCTAGGCTAACGCTGCTGCGCTAACGTTAGCAAAACGTCGGCGTAGCTTTAGCTAGCTGTCTAAACTTGTGAAAAGTGGAACAGCATCCCCATCCAAGTAATAAATAAACACTAGGCAAATATGTTGTTACTGGAGCTAGTAGGGTCCATCAAAACGTGAGATATCTAATCGAAATGTGTTTACAACGTCGGGGGATTTCACAGGTGGGACTGACTGGCAAGTTAGCCCGTAGCTAGCATGATGCCTTCTATTTCTAGATCTAGCTAAATTACCAGTACTTATCTGAACTAACGACATGATCACTGTCACTAAATATAAAGAAAACATTGACTTTCACTCTATGCTATTCACTGACAGTAAAAACACCTCTTCCTCATCCCAGTCAGTCACCATAGTTCTAGTACTAGGCTGAGGCACGTCTCCCCAACGTGACGTCATCACCGAATTGCGTTAAAAAACCCACTAAACGACTAAAATGCTAAAAACTGGCCTTTAACACTATTTGGTGACATTTTTAACAATGATATACATATGTTGAGTGCTTTATGTACCCATTAATCAACAGTGGTGGTTAACCTGCAACATGGGCTTTAACCGTAATCTCTGACGAAATGACTGGCTCTGTACCCGGCTCACAGTCTCCTATTCTCGGATAACTGAACCACCAACTGCCGCTGAGCTGAAGGAGCACCATGCGGATCTACTAAATGCTGCTGATACGTCGAGCTGTGGCTTAAACAACTAGCATCTAAACCAGGGGTCACCAACACGGTGCCCGCGGGCACCAGGTAGCCCCCAAGGACCACATGAGTAGCCCTCAGGCCTGTTCTAAAAATGAAAATTGAATATTGATATTATCTGTTTCCCACCTTGTTAAGTCATTGTTGATATTTATTGTGAGAAATCATTAACCTAATCAGTGTCTTCACATAGATGAGTATCATTAATCATTAATAATCATATATAACTAAAGGCAAACTCAGCAAATTTGTTATTTTAGAAGAGCGTATCAAACTGGTAGCCCATCGTATGACTCAGTACCCATGAAGTAGCTCTCAGTTTCTAAAAGGTTGGTGACCCCTGGTCTAAACCATGACTTTAAAGGGTTTTTTAAGCTACAGAATGAAGTTGTTACCCAGAGTTGTGACCGGCTCCATTAGGTCGTCGGGTCCTTTCCCCTTCAGCGTCTCCAGACACTCAATCACCTCCAGACTGTTGCCCACACAGCGACCAATCGTACCGTCCATAGAGCTGAGGGCCGCCCCCGTACGCATGCCCAGGCTGTTTCCCACCTTTACCTGAAATAACACACACATCATCATTAGCAGTACAGCATGTTAAAGGTTTTCTCTTGGACAGTGTGAAACAGAAAAAGATATATTTCAGTAATTACAATAAATTAGCTATTCTATAGAAGTCAATGAGGAAATGAGCTTACTTCTCACTTGATTTTTTACGTTTTTCATTTATGGTCTCAATCGCTAGTTTCATAACACTTTTGTCGCCTAGAAATGTCTTGTTCAGCGTTCTGCCAACCAAGCTAGCCAGCTAGCGTTAGCTGGTAATGTAAGAGAAAGTTTGCTGATTTTCAATCAGCTCAGCCAAACATGCAGATGCACGGCTCTAGTAACCGGAGTTTCACGCTGGCAGAACTCCACTGGATGACTCGCTTCAGAAGGGTTGAAAATCGGCGACTTTCTCTCTTTAGCGCAGGGGTCACCAACACGGTGCCCGCGGGCACCAGGTAGCCCCCAAGGACCACATGAGGAGCCCTCAGGCCTGTTCTAAAAATGAAAATTGAATATTGACATTATCTGTTTCCCACCTTGTTAAGTCATTGTTGATAATTATTGTGAGAAATCATTAACGTGATCAGTGTCTTCACATAGATGACTCTTGTGGTATCTGACTATTTACCATTGTGATCTAAGTTTTTGGTATAAGGAGGATGCATGAACTTTACTCTACATTCACTAAGAACATCTGGAAATTGTTAACATGAGTAGAGGTCCCTCCAAGACAGACACCTTTTTTGGAGTTGTGCCAGATAACAGGCATTGATTGGTCAGTTATCCGTCCAATGGTATACTCACACATATCACGTCCTATGTTGATACAATGCATAGGATATATACGTTCTGCATACAAAGAAAAGGCAGAGCGGCAAATTTTGAGGTTTGGGTTGGTCATTCTCCAAGGTCTCTGCAGGAGTTTGTAAAATTGATGCTGAATCTTTGTTTGTAATAAACCTTTTTATAATCAAGATCAGTGTCGGCGGATTCCTCTTCATACAGCATCACAGCATTACTATTTAAGGCACCACACTATCATTAATCATTAATAATCATATATAACTAAAGGCAAACTGAGAAGAGTGTATCAAACTGGTAGCCCTTCGTATGACTCGGTACCCATGAAGTAGCTCTCAGTATTAAAAAGGTTGGTGACCCCTGCTTTAGCGCATCGCCATGAAACCATACACAACAGTATCTAGTTAGACCGGAAACAAAACAACAGGCACGCCACACACACTTGTTTGGGCCTGCGAGCCGGCCAAAGAGTAGTAGGCTAACGTTCGCTAACGTTACATTTTGAGTGGATGGAGAGCGCGAGACGCCAAAATGGACGCCAGTAAGATTCTGAATGGAAAGTTTACGCTACAAGGCAGAGCCTCTTACTGGCATGGATGACTGTCCCCAGGATTGGTGGTCCACACATGAAGGGGCACATAGTGAAATGGCCCGCCTTGCACTTAGCAAGTAAGTAGTTAGCAACACCGGCCACATCAGTACCTTCTGAAAGGTTGTTTTCACTGTCTTGGCATGTTGTACAAAAGAAGCGAGCTTCCCTGATGTATGAAAATGTCAACAGGCTTGTCTGTTTGAGTAACTGGCTCAAAGCAAAGAAGTAGTAGGCTTACCTTTTATTGCTAACCGTTACTGTTCATTCTTTCTGACATAAGAGGCTGGGTTGATGAGCCTCTGGTGAATATAGAGCAGTAGCATGACTGCTACGTTCAAAGCGAACTTGAGAAAAAGAAGTATTAAGCCATGGTTTAACTGCACTATAGGCTGAGTCCTAGTTTACCTTACATGTGCACATTGTGATATTATTTTGTATCGCTCTGTTTTGATCCTTCAGAAAGGGCTGCTGAAGGGGCTGTTTGTGTGACAGTCTTTTCCCACCCTTTTATTGTTGGACAGTGTAACATTGTGTGAGAGATTATGTGCTCCAAGTGAGAATGTTATTGTGAAATTGAATCCTACAGTAATGCCAATGTTGTTTTCAATAAAAAAACATTTGCACAAAGCAAGCCGATCCACTTTTCCATGTTGATAAGAGCATTAAAATGAGAAAAAATAATGGGACAAAAGTAAATCAAGGGACATTTAGAATAGATAAAAATGTGCGATTAATTGCGAGTTAACTATGACATTAATGCGATTAATCACGATTAAATATTTTAATTGTTTCACAGCACTAGTGAAGAGATAAGTTGGTTTAATCTGAAACGGTGATGTTCGCTTTTTGAAATTCCTCAAATCTCTTTTGCAAACAAACAAACTTATGATGTGTGTGTGTGTGTGTGTGCGTCCTCAGAGGGTTAACTAATTTGAAAAATTGGCTATATCTGTAACACCTGGACACAGGAATTTGAAAGAGGTAGCTAAAAGTTACTAGAGAATGCAATTTCTGAAGAAACTGCGGTGTGAATGTTGTATGTTTAAAGGTTGACGCTAAACTGTATTGCTGGCTTAAATGTGTAAGAAGTAGGTGAAGTAGTAGGAATAGTTGAAAATGTGGGAATGGGTTTAATTAGTATGAATTTCATAATGTGTGGGGCTGTAAACTGAAGCACTGAGAACTTTGACTTTTTTTAACATACTATAATATGACTTTTTTTTACTTTTTCAACATACTATATTATGACTTTTTAGTGAATATTTTTGACATACTACTGTATACTGACTTTTTTCAACATACTATATTATGACTTTTTTGTGACTTTTTCGACATACTATACAATGACTTTTTTCGACATCTATGACTTTTTTTCGTCCTACTATAATATGACTTTTTATGACTTTTTTGGACATACTATACTGTGACGTTTTAGTGAATATTTTTGACATACTATACTATGACTTTTTCTCATGACTTTTTTTCGACATACTATCTGATTACTTTTTATGACTTTTTCCACATACTATACTATGACCTTTTTCATCACTTTTTTTGACATACTATACCATGACTTTTTTTTCAATATACTATACTATGACTTTTTTGTGGATATTATTGGCATACTATGCTATTACTTTTTCATGACTTTTTTTCGACCTACTATACTATGACCTTTTTTAACATACTATACTGTGACTGTTTTATGACTTTTTTAACATACTATATTATGACATTTTTGTGAATATTTTTGACGTACTATACTATGACTTTTTTTGTGAATATTTTCAACATACCATACGATGACTTTTTCTCATGACTTTTTTTCGACATACTATCCGATTACTTTTTATGACTTTTTTAACATACTATTCTATGACGTTCTTTTGACTTCTATGACTTTTTTTCATGACTTTTTTTGACCTACTATACTATGACTTCTGTATGATTTTTTTTCCAACATACTATAATATGACTTTTTAGTGAATATTCTCGACATACTATACTATGACATTTTTCGATATACCATACAATGACTTTTTCTCATGACTTTTTTTCGACATACTATCCGATTACTTTTTATGACTTTTTCCACATATTATCCTGTAACTTTTTTCATCACTTTCTTTGACATACTATACTGTGCCTTTTTAGTGAATATTTTCAACATACTATACTATTACTTATTTATGACTTTTTCCACATACTATCCTATGACTTTTTTCGACATACTATAAGATTACTTTTTTATGACTTTTTCAACATACTATTCTATGACGTTCTTTTGACTTCTAGGACATTTTTCATGATTTTTTTTTGACCTATTATACTATGACTTCTGTATGATTTTTTTCAACATACTATTCTATGACTTTTTTTAACATACTATAATATGACTTTTCAACGTACTATGACTTTTTTATGACTACTGTGACTTTTTTATGACTTTTTTGACATACTATAATGTGACTTTTTAGTGAATATTTTTGACATACTACACTATGATAAGATACGCGGGATATTTATGCAATTTTATGCGATGAAATTGAGGGAACTTGCAAAAACTGCGGTTTCATCATGGCTTCATCGCGGGGTTTGCAGCTTTTCGATGATGTTCACGTCGCGTAATTACATCACTTCATAACGTTCCCATGGCAACAGGGGAAAATGGCTGCTCTTGTGTGAAGTAAACGCAACATTTTTCAACTTTCTGCTAAGATATATGGGACTTTGTTGCAACATAAATGCGAGGATTATGAAATCAAGCAAGCCCCGCATATTTTGCGCGGAAATCGGCAATTTATGTGGCAAAAGTGCGGCGTATTTCAAAAAATACGGCCCCCCCCCCGCATAAATATGCAGACTTTGGCTGATTATGCATTGAATTATGTATGTAATCATAATTGCGTTTTTCTGGAGGGACTGGGTTTTGATACATCGCATCAACCACAACAGCAAAGACCAGAAACATAGCACGCGTTTGCCTCATAGGGCAAAAATGATGAAATGGCTCCATCTGGTGGAAAAAGTAAAAACGACATCATTAAAGCCATCATCAAAAAATGCCTTAATTAAAAAAATAGGAAAAATCCAACCTTTACGGACACCAGTTTTCTTTGTGAATGAATAATGTATCGTAAATAAATAAATGTTCTTCCTTAAAATACAGGAGGCATAAGTCAGTACACCCCTATGTTAAATTCCCATAGAGGCAGGCAGACTTTTATTTTGAAAGGCCAGTTATTTCATGGATCCAGGATACTATGCATCCTGATAAAGTTCCCTTGGCCCCCACATCATCACATACCCTTCACCATACCCCCACATCATCACATACCCTTCACCATACCCCCACATCATCACATACCCTTCACCATACCCCCACATCATCACATACCCTTCACCATACCCCCACATCATCACATACCCTTCACCATACCCCCACATCATCACATACCCTTCACCATACCTAGAGATTGGTCATGGGGTATTTTCCATACAATCATCTCTCAATGCAAATCAAACCAGCTATTAGGCTAACTGACATAAAGCCATGTTAATATCTAGGTATGGTGAAGGGTATGTGATGATGTGGGGTATGGTGAAGGGTATGTGATGATGTGGGGGTATGGTGAAGGGTATGTGATGATGTGGGGGTATGGTGAAGGGTATGTGATGATGTGGGGGTATGGTGAAGGGTATGTGATGATGTGGGGGTATGGTGAAGGGTATGTGATGATGTGGGGTATGGTGAAGGGTATGTGATGATGTGGGGGTATGGTGAAGGGTATGTGATGATGTGGGGGTATGATGAAGGGTATATGATGATGTGGGGGTATGGTGAAGGGTATGTGATGATGTGGGGGTATGGTGAAGGGTATGTGATGATGTGGGGTATGATGAAGGGTATATGATGATGTGGGGGTATGGTGAAGGGTATGTGATGATGTGGGGGTATGGTGAAGGGTATGTGATGATGTGGGGGTATGGTGAAGGGTATGTGATGATGTGGGGGTATGGTGAAGGGTATGTGATGATGTGGGGGTATGGTGAAGGGTATGTGATGATGTGGGGGTATGGTGAAGGGTATGTGATGATGTGGGGGCCAAGGGAACTTTATCAGGATGCATAGTATCCTGGATCCATGAAATAACTGGCCTTTCAAAATAAAAGTCTGCCTGCCTCTATGGGAATTTAACATAGGGGTGTGCTGACTTATGCCTCCTGTATTTTAAGGAAGAACATTTATTTATTCACGATACATTATTCATTCACAAAGAAAACTGGTGTCCTTAAAGATTGGCTTTTTCCTCATTTTTTTAATTAAGGCATTAAGATCAATTTCCTAAAGATGATATTTTTATTCCTCTTTTTAGTCAACTATAGCATGACTGTATATGCTTCATATATGCAGAAATACATCAGTAAACGTTTATTTTATGATAAATTATTAAAAAAAAACCTCTCTTGATTTTATTTGGTTTGAAAAATCACAACTGAATCCAGCCTTCTGATGGGATCAGGATAATCCTGGTTTTTTTGGACCAAATAGATCCCAAACCGAGTTCCAAGTTTTGAAAAACCCAAAGGGCAGGTGTGATCCAGATCAAAGGTAAGATCGGGTTACATGATCTGATCTTGTTCAGAATCCCTCTTTTGCTTTTGAAAAACCCATTTCCAAGATTTGATCCAATCCGTGATCCTAAATCTCACTGGATTACTTTTGAAGAACTGGGCCCTGGTGATTTCTATGATTTCACGCTGTAATGTCTATGGCACGTGTGTCAAACTCAAGGCCCGAGGGCCAAATCCGGCCCCTTGCAGGTTTTCATCCGGCCCGCATTTCAATTTAGTTTTTTTTTTTTTTTTACATTTTTGTTGCTTTTTCTGCATTTTTTACGCCTTTTCCAGCGGTTTATGCACTTTTTTCAATGCTTTAGGCACTTTGTTTGAACGGTTTTGACGCTTTACTCAATGTTATGCCACTTTTTCGGAAGTTTTTGGTGCTTTTTACGATGTTTTTGTCACTTTTTCAGACAATTTTGACGCTTTTTTCCAGCCTTTTTTTAACGTATTTGTCTCCGGCTGATGAACTTTTTTGGGGCTTTATGAGCCCCAAAATGTAAGTGAGAAGACTAAAGTATATGAGGCATGCAATAATACAGTCAAAATATGACTTTTTCTCTTAAATAAACACGTCAATAATTTCTACATGTCTGGCCCTCGATGTGATTCTCATTTTCCAGTGTGGCCCTCTGGGAAACTGAGTTTGATACCTCTGGTCTATGGGATCTGAACTTTGTGGTTTCAACGGGACATTTTTGTCCTTGAGGTACTTGTACTTTACGTATTTCCATTTCATGCTAAAGGATCGGAGTATTTCTTCCAGGGCTGTAAATAACAAACACAGAGGTTCTGTCGAAATATGAGTAATGAAACTTTATTTAAACAATCTCAATCAGACAAAAACTGACTCGTCGAACCATAAAAAAGTTAATCTAACAACAACAACAACTGTAGCAATTCTTTATTTATAAAAAATACAAACAGAAAAATGTCAGAGCAGGAGTCTGTTCACTGAGTAGTCTGGGTATAACACACATTAACAGCTGAGTCATGCTGTCATCTGTTGCCATGGCGACAGAGAGAAAGGAGGGGAGGTGTGTGTGTGTGTGTCGGGGTGTTAGAGGCTAGTGGACGATGGAGTTGAGTGGCTCGGCTCTGATGTTTCCTAAATCCAGAGTGGAGTCTGTGTCCTCGTCGATCTCCCCGATCACAGCCCTAAAACACACACACACACACACACACACACACACACACACACACACACACACACACACACACACACACACACACACACACACACACACACACACACACACACACACGACTATTAAACTATTTTGATGGTTGTAAACATTTTTCATGAAATATTAAATGTAAACTTGCTGAAAATTATTCAAACATTACGGCTAGCGGAGGATATTTGACCTACTTAACCTCAACAGGTAAAAAAGGAAGTACCGTATTTTCCGGACTATAAGTCGCTCCGGAGTATAAGTCGCATCAGTCAAAAAATGCGTCATGAAGAGGAAAAAAACATATATAAGTCGCACTGGACTATAAGTCGCATTAATTTAGAAATTGATTTCACAAAATCCAAGATCAAGAACAGACATTTAATCTGGAAAGGCAAGTTATTCAACTACACAGTAGCAGACAGAACAAGGGGCTGAATACGGTAGGTGTCCGGTATGTTAACGTAACACATCAACAGTTATTCAACTATACAACAGAATACAGAACAACTACCAGGGCGTGGAGACGTAACTGCAGCGTTGACGTGCATCTACATCTGTGGACTCGTTCCTCCAGCTCTGGCCATCTTGCTTTCAGCGCGCGACTAGCTTTCTTTGTTTCCTTCATTGCAGTAAGAGTCACATTTACAAGTTTCTCTCTCACTCCAAACTTTCTTTCTGCTGCTCGATTACCGTTTTCGGCTGCATATTTTACTACCTGCAGTCACCTGCAGTTTCTTTTCTTTCTCAGTTGTCTTTAGGAGTAGCATATAGTTGTCAGAAGCCTAGAGCGCCCTCTGGCGGCTTTAGACGGTAATGTCTTCAGCATGAAATAACATTTAAAAACGTGAAATTATAAATATTTTGATATATAAGTCGCACCTGACTATAAGTCGCAGGACCAGCCAAAGTATGAAAAAAAGTGCGACTTATAGTCCGGAAAATACGGTATGTGGAACGTTATCCAAACTTTTTTTTATTACGGATTACTGTAACAATTTCATTAAACACAAAAAGATTCCTGACCTTTATAAGAAAAATAAGATTTCATTACTTTTCGTAAACTTTCAAGGATCTTACTAATAACTCCATGACTTTATCATGGCTGAAAATTTGGATTTTGACATTCATGACCTTTTTTTTTTTTTTTTTTTTTTTTAAACTTTCGAGGATTGTACTTATTCTGCGACTTTTCCTGGCCTGAAAAATAAGATTTTCAGGCGTAATGTAGTCATATTTTTGCAGAAAGTTATATTTTATGAAAGCTAAAAATAAGATTTTTCAGGCCAGGAACTTTTCCAGGTTTCCAGACAGAATCTGCTGAATTATTCTGCTCGGGGTGGAGACAGAGTTTTATGAAAACTTTTAATCATTTTTATTTTTAAAGTGCTCATATTATGCTCATTTTCAGGTTCATAATTGTATTTAGAGGTTATATCAGAATAGGTTTACATGGTTTAATATTGTTGTTGTACTGCACATTGCTGCAGCTCCTCTTTTCACCCTGTGTGTTGAGCTCTCTGTTTTAGCTACAGAGTGAGACCTCTCACTTCTGTTCTATCTTTGTTGGGAGTCGCACATGCTCAGTACCTAGGTAAGGATTACTAGCCAGTCAGCAGCAGAGTATGAGGGCGTGCCCTGACAGTACCTAGGTAAGGACTACTAGCCAGTCAGGAGCAGAGTATGAGGGCGTGCCCTGACAGTACCTAGGTAAGGACTACTAGCCAGTCAGAAGCAGAGTATGAGGGCGTGCCCTGACAGTACCTAGGTAAGGACTACTAGCCAGTCAGAAGCAGAGTATGAGGGCGTGCCATGCTAGCAGCTAGGCGAGCATTATAACGTGTGTTCCAAAGTGACCACGTTTGTCTCTGAAGTAAAGGCTGGACTACAATAGAGCTGTTTGGAGCAGTTTGTGAACAGTGTTTTCTGTTGGAGATGGTAAGTCCCTTTGGGGGGGACTTTGGGCTTTTTTCACTTTGTAAACCTATAACATGCACAAAAAAGATATATAACACAATAAAGGAAAGGGAAACAGCCAAAAAAGCAGAATATGAGCACTTTAATCTTTATTTATGCAGGTAAGTCGATTGAGAACAGACGACCTGATCACATTCACACAGTTCCACATTCATACCTGGAAGCTGCCCAGTACCACCACAGTCTGATCTGCTGGCCACTGAGCAGCTCCACTGGTTTTTTTGGGGTTAAGGGCCTTGCTCAAGGGCACCTCAGCAGTGGTAACGAGGGAGGGACAAGCTCTTTCACTTCCCCACCCAGATTTATCCTGTCGGTCTGGGGATTGAACCACACAAACGATATATTGACTCAAAAATCGTTTTTGCAATATCACGTTGTGCAATATCAATATCGAAAATGTCCCGAAGAGCATGCGTTATAGCGTTTATTTCGTGGAGAGATGCACCGGTGGCTGTGTGTTGTGATCAATTAGAGCCTGCATATTTCATTGGCCAGTTGCCCTGTCACACGCGCACACTTCGACAGCGCGAGTGAAGAGGGAGACAGAGAAAGCGAAAGAAGCGAGAAGCGAAAGGACAGAAAGAGAGAGTGCGAACTGCGAAGCAAGTGTGTGGAGCGAAAGGAAAGAAGAGAGAGAAAAGTCGGAACGTGAGTGTGGCTCAGGGAGACGACGAAACTATGGAGATTGAAGAGAAAATGTTAGTAGCCAAAAGGTAATGCCTCCTCGCCAGCGTGGAAGTACTTTGGCTTTAAGCCAACAGATGGTGCTCAAGCTAATGCACCATGCAAACCGTGCCGTATGGTGGTACGGCGTATGTGTAAAACCTGTTCTTTTGATGTTCTGTAAATCTATTTTGATGCGTTTTCCTATTACTTTTGTGTGTTTCTATATGTACGACGGTAATAACGGGTGAAAGGAGACTCACACGTTGTCTCCTCTGACGATGTAGAGTCCCAGCACCACCTGCTCCACGCCCTGACTGGAGCTGAACACCCGCTCGTGGCTCTCATCCAGGATCAGGTTGATGGTCTGATCGAAGCCCTTCAGAGTTCCCTGAACACACACATTAAAACTTCTGGGGTCAACAGCAGAATCCAGAGAGAGAACATTTAGCTTTCTGCAAAAAAAACGACTAGATTAAATGTCATTCTTCTTGTGTTCGGCGCACTGTGGACGGTGCAACTTTGTTCTTTCATACGGATTGCGGCCAAAGTGGCTCAAAGAACGGACTTCTTCTCTCCTATCGCCAATCATTGCAACGCGGTCGGTGCAGTCGCGTCCGCATTGTTGATCAGACCCTCTGTCGCCCAGGCCGCGTTCACGTCATGTCGCGGACCGCGGTGAACGTAAGAAGCGTGAAACAGCTTTTACTCCACTACTCAGAGATAAAACATTGTACTTTTTACTCCATTACATTTGTCTGACAGCTTTAGTTACTTTGCAGACAGTCTATATCCACGATGTTCGGAAATTCCGCCCGATGTCCGTCCCCTTCCTCTGTCTCTGTGTTGGCGTTCTAACCTCCGGTGGATTTATGAGGACTATGGTTAACTGCTCCTCAGATCTCTGCAGGGTAAATCCAGACAGCTACTTCACTCGCTATCAATTTTATAAAACAAAAAGAAATTGCATTACGGCACAAGTCTTTTAATTTATTTTTCATCTCCTAATACGTGAGCCCGTCTCTGTGTAATGTAGTTTTCCCTGCGTGTCTCTACGACGTGTAACATTAGACAACCAATCACAACCATGCTTAGATCTCAGTAGAAGCATGCTGCGTGCTTATTGGCTCACTGACACTGATGAGATTTACCCCGTTGGTATCAAAATTGGGAACTGAATGACGAGGCATTTTTCAATACTCGATACTTTTGATACAATTCGGTCTGTACCTAAAAAGTACTGAGTTTGGTACCCAGCCTTACACTGGATGTTTTTCTGACACCATGAAAAGTTTTAAAACTTTTTAGAGATACGTGGTTCTCACAGGACAGCGAGGCTACAGGTCAGAGCTGTAATCGGGCCTTAAAAGTTCGGCCCGTAAAGGACCGAGCCCGACAAGTACGTTTTGATTGACAGCTTTTTAAAAGCCTGAACCCGTTTACAGCCCGACTGTAACCTACAAAAGGCCGTCTATCAGCAGTGATCAGAGGGCATGTCGGAGAATAGCGCCGACACGCTCTTCACGCCGCGAGCGGACACACGCACGCCACTCGGCGGAAAAGGCAGAGAAAGAAAACAGAGACTGCGCCGCACGCACACAGCAACAATGAGTCATTTATACATTTTTTAACATCATGTATTCGCGACTAACGGAGGCTATCGGCCACTTGGAAGTTGGAACAAAGAAATAAAAGAAGTCCTCCAGAGGCTCCAGCCTCCGTTTCACCTCCTCAGCATCCGTTTACACGCTAATCGAAAAGCATCACCTGACCGCTCATTTACCGCGCAACCAGGAGCGCAAGCCGGAGCCCGGCCTGATATAGAAATTAAGACTGAACTCGTCGGGTCCCGTCGGTTTCGGGCAATGATCTTCAGCTCTACTACAGGTCTGTCAGAACCCGCACATCCAGTTTCGGAGACAGCTTTTTCTCCACAGCCATCACAACTCTAAACATTCAATTACAGAAATAGGACTTCATCATGCTGAATGATTATCTGGCCTGTTTTGCACTGCATTTGCACTTTACCAGTACTGTGATCTTTTAAAAAAACAGATTTTTTTGTGTGAGAGTACGCATGAGTAAGTGTATGAATGTATACTAGTATGCACTAGAAGTACCTGTCCCATTGTGTGTATGTGAGGGAATGGTTTGAGGAAGGGTATGGCGTGTGCGTATGAACGTATACTTCTAGGCACCAGAAGGACTAGCACTTAAATTTCATTGTGACAATGTTTTACAATGACAAATAAATGATTCTGATATAAACATACGATGATCTTATAGAATATGATGCGTTGCTGTAGATTAAACTACCCCAACAGTATATCAGTCCTTCCAGAAAAATGCGGAGTTTTTTTGTGATTGTTGCGGGAAAAAATCCTTGATTATGCGGCACGTTTTCTGTAAAAATGCGATGGAATATGCGGGATATTTATGCAATTTTATGCGATGAAATTGCGGGAACTTGCAAAAACTGCGGTTTCATCGTGGCTTCATCGCGGGGTTTGCAGCTTTTCGATGATGTTCACGTCGCGTAATTACGTCACTTCATAACGTTCCCATGGCAACAGGGTAAAACGGCTGCTCTTGTGTGAAGTAAACGCAACATTTTTCAACTTTCTGCTAAGATACTTGCGCGGAAATCGGCAATTTATGCGGCGAAAGTGCGGCGTATTTGAAAAAAATGCGGCCCCCGCATAAATATGCAGACTTTGGCTGATATAACCACGTTTTTCTGGAGGGACTGGTATATAAAAGGAGGTAAAATGAGCACAACCTTAAACATCTACAGCAGTTAATGCAACATACACATGAATGCAGCCGGAATATTCATCCAGAAACATCAGATAGAAGAGGAACTCTGACGGGGAACATTTAACTGCACTATAACGTTGCATGCTTTTACTTTAACTACATTTTGATGATTTTTCTACAGTAAAGTTCTGAATGGTGGAGTATTTTCACAGTCTGGTGTTAGTACTTTAACTGCAGTAAAGATGCTGAATACTTTTGCACACATATAATTAACAGGTAGTTAAATATGCACTTGAACTCACCACAATCATCCTGCCGTCTGAGGTGACGATGGCAACGGTACCTGAATCACACCGAGTTAAAGGACCGACACACATTTCTGGACAAAACACACATGAAACTAACATTATTAAATTAAATAAAAATACCCCACTAAACGTCTAGCTCTTAACAACAGTCCTGCACTACTAAAAAACAGAAGCTACACCGCTGCACGTTCATAAATAAAGTGTTTAGGGTTTCCCTAACTTTGGGACTTACAGTAGGTGTTTAGGGGTCCTTCCTCAAGAAAATGTGTCGTTTTTCTATTAAAAAAACTGCCACGTCCACCATACAGAGTAAAACAGAGTTTGGAAAAACTGCTTTTAGTTACATTGCTCCAACTTAATGGAATGAGTTACAAAATCAGCTAAAATTGCAGGTTTTTATTTCACATACTGAATTCAAGTCCTGCCTACATCAACTATACCAACATGTTTGTGCTTGTTTTTAAAATTTTCTGTTTTTATTTTCTTATTTCTTACTGCTGTCCATCCCTGTCTGTCTGTTACTTGTTGTATGTTAAAGTGTATTTCTATGTGCTGCCTTCTTGGCCAGGGCTCACTTGTAAAAGAGATTTTAATCTCAATGTGATTTTCCCCTGGTAAAATAAAGGTTAAAAAGAAAAAAAGACACTATATTTCTCTTTTTGGTCATTTTTGTATCTTTCGGGTTGTTTTGGGTCATTTGGCGTGTCTTTGTGTCCCTTTGTGGTAGTTTTGCATCTCTTTCTCACATCATTTTGGACCGTTATCATCGCCGTACCTGAGTCTAAAACGTTGGAAACGCTAGAGCGGCTAATACATGCAGAACACTCAAAAAGCTTAAAGACATAACTTAAAGCTAAAGAAGACCAATTACAATCATTACATCTGAGAAAGTCTTTCAGTTATATTAATTCGGCTTTAGGTGGTCACCAAAACGGACCCCATAGACCTTATAATGGCAGGAAAACCCTGAAAGACATTTCACTCCTAGCTTGGACGCTAAGCTAACTAGCATTTATTCATTCATTCAGACGGGCAGTTAGCATGTTAGCCAGCTAGCAGCAGCAGCAGCAGCAGGATACGGTTGATGTAGCTCTCCAGAGCGGTGGACATGGTTCCTGCCGGGCTCGGCGTTTATTTATCCAGCAGAGAGGTCGGTTAATATTTTCGCCGGTTCCCTGGTGGTAAAACGTTGCAGAAACGTGACGGAGAAACAGCGGCAGGCAGATGCTAACAAGCGTCAACACAGAACACACGGGAGAAAACAGACCGAACTAATCGGCTGCCGATTCACCGAGCAGGAAAGAGAGGAGAGCGCCGAGCGGGAACGTCACATCCGGGTTAAATTAAATAATAACAACAATAATAATAATAATAATAATACATTTTATTTAAAGCGCTTTTCATGACACCCAAGGTCTCTTCACAAACAAAAAAAGGTCGTTAAAATTATAGTCATCTCATAAAAATAAAAAGTCCGTAAGCCATCTTGAAGAGATTAAAGGGATTTAACAAACATTACTGTCGCTAAATATTACATTATTACACCAATAATAGTTTTTTATTCACATAATAATTCTTAAAAATAAAATGTCTACTGTTTGTGCCACAAGATAAAAATAAAATTAAAAAAAACTATATTAAAAAATTAAAAAGGTCATTTTTTATGGAAGCCCATTTCTGCCAATGTGATGAAAAAATAAGATCCTGTAATGATTGAGTTTGTATCTCAAAAAATTAAATAGTATCTAAAAAATAATAACTTAGTATGTCAGAATATAATATAATAAGATAGAGTCTCAAAATAATGACTTAATATATTTTGAGAAAGTTTCTTATTATATTATATATTAGTATATATTTGTTGTATTTGTGTTTTTTATAGTTGTTCTTGATGTTAATTTAGGATAGTTGTCGAAATATTATTATTATTATAAATAATTTTATTAACTGTTAAATATCAATGTCAGTCCTTCAAGAAAAATGCAGTTTTTTGTGATTGTTGCGGTCAAAAATCCTTGATTATGCGGCACGTTTTCTTAAAAAATGCGATGGAATATGCGGGATATTTATGCAATTTTATGCGATGAAATAAAATTTCTGCTAAGATATGTGTGACTTTTTTGCAACAAAAATGCGGGGATTATGAAATCATGCAAGCCCCGCATATTTTGCGTGGAAATTGACAATTTATGCGGCGAAAGTGCGGCGTATTTGAAAAAATGCGGCCCCCGCATAAATATGCAGACTTTGGCTGATTATGCGTTAAATTATGCCATCGAATAATCACGTTTTTCTGGAGGGACTGGGTTGTATTTCACCAACCTCATTCCCACGCTAAACAGAAGTCTATATATAAATGTTTATGTGTAGGATTTGTATGTAAGTATAATATAAGTAGTTTAATTTCATTTAATTCTATTCTAATTTAAACATTCGTATAATTGTTCTATGTGTGTGTGTGTGTGTGTGTGTGTGTGTGTGTGTGCAGGGGTGTTGGACTGGGGGAAAAAGGGGACTGAGTACTCAGGACCCTCATGTGAGGAGGTCCCAAAAAGATGCTAGAATGAATAGCTGTGGATGCGGGGAGGGGCCCATAGGAAATGCCTTGCTACAGGGTCCAGCATTCTGTGCTACGCCCTTGTGTGTGTGTGTGTGTGTGTGTGTGTGTAGTATAAAAGAGCAAGTTGTAGCTCCACACATTTCATTGTGCAAAAAAGTTTTGTAAAATGACAGATAAATAAATTAACCTTATTTATTTTAAAAAACGAAACATGGAGTCCAGTCCTCCCAGCAGGTCTTCATCTTTATTGTTGCTCAGTAGTCGTCCATACAAAGGGGGGTGGAGAGCAGTGGAGCCCGACAGGACAAACACCAGGAACGTCATGCTACCAAAGTATTAAATTTGTACAAAAATACTTTACAACATCCCTGTTCCTTTAAAGAAAAATACAGTTTGGTTGGTTGGTGAAGCTACATGGAAACTAATCTGACCCACTATTTCAAATGGCAGTGCAATGCATGTGTGTGTGTGTGTGTGTGGTGTTGTGTGTGTGTGTGCGTGCATGTGTGTTGTGTGTGTGTGTGTGTGTGGTGTGTGTGTGCGTGCATGTGTGTGTGGTGTGTGTGTGTGCGTACGTGCGTGCGTGTGTGTGTGTTGTGTGTCTCTGTGTGTGTGTCTGTGTGTGTGTGTGTTGTGTGTCTGTGTGTGTGTGCGCGGATGTCTTGCTGAGGTGAGTCACTAGAGTGCAAATCCCTGCAATGTAATATATATATATACACACACACACACACACACACACACACACACTCACACTCTCTCACACACACACACACACACATACCAACAAACAGTGTGTATGGCTTTAGGTCTCACTCATCAAACCCTCCCGAAGCCACGCCCCGGTTGAGCGCTACAATGCTAACAACCAACAGGATTTTTGTGTAATGTTATGTAATGCTAACCATGTGCTGACTGAATACTAGCTGTGTTAGCCCTATGCTAGCCATGTGCTAACTGACTAATAGAGGTAACCCTGTGTTATCTGTGAGACGAACCGAATATTAGCTCCGTTTACCAGGTGTTAGTATATGTCTGTGCTAACAGCTAGCTGTCTTACCTAGACTATGTATACCATGTGTTCCTCTTGTTCTAATGTACCCTAATTGCATGTTAACCAGGTGCTAGCCCTACTTTAGCTGTATGCTAAACCACTATTAGCAATCTTTCCCTGTGTTAGCTGTGTGGTAACCAAATATTAGTTATGTTTATCATGTGTTAGCTGTGTTAGCCTCATTCGAGGGGCACGTTTAGCCCCAACAAAACATAGCAACACGTTTATTTAAATTTAAGCACCCTGTTATTCTGCTTTTTTATTACCACAAGTTTACATACACGTCGCTGCTGATTGGGTATCACCACACCCACCAAAACGAGAGGAAACATACCTCAAAGCTCGATGCACACCGTTTCACACCGTTCTGAGGAAACTTAGTTCTATCTAACTAAGACGGAACGTGCCCCAGGTGCGTGCTAAACTATTACTAGATGTGTTAAACAGGTGTCGACTAAGCGCTAGCCATGTTCTAACACCTAATTATATTACTGAGGTGTTAGCCATATGTTAGCCTTGTGCTAGGTGTGTGCTAACCATACACTGGCTTTGTTAGCCATGTGCTGACATCTAGGTATGTTGGCTAAAAGTTAGCTTTGTGATAGCTGTGTGCTAACCATATATTAGCTGTGTTAGCCATGTGCTTACGGAACACATTACCAGATAGTAAACATAGCTAGTATGAGCCTTGTGCTGCGTGTGTTGACCCTATGGTAGCCACATGTTAGGCATATGCTAGCCCTGTGCTCTGTGTCTGCTAGCCACATGCTAATTATATGTTAGCACTGTGCTTCAGATGCACCGCATCTTTTTTTTTTTTTTATTAAACGTGCCCCAGTTAACAACGTTTGGGACAGATTCAAACAGCTAATTACAACTATTCACACAGAAACAGCCAATCACAGCCCTCTGATTTAAAGCGGCGGACGTTTAGCAGAGAGCGATTGGTTGACAAAGCTCAGGGAGGGTTCTGATTGGCCAGTTTAAATAGTGAGTTCAGACTGAGGTGAGAGCAGAAAGATGTTGACATCACTCCAAAATAAACACACACACGCACACGCGCACACACACACACACATACACACACACACACACACACACACACACACACACACACACACACACACACACACACACACACACACACACACACACACACACACACATACACACACACACACACACACAGGTGTTTACTGTCACAGGTTTCCTGTTTCATCAGGACTTTTTTCTCGTGTAACGTTGTTTTCGTGGTTATGAAGTGAAGGTTTTCGGGGTTCGATGGTCTCAATGTGAACAGCGACGGGAACTGAACCATTTTTTAATCTATTTTACATCTTTTTAGGTTCAGTCGCCATGGAAACAAACAAACAAACAAACAGAGAAAACTGACAACAGTCAATCAAAAAAACACACCGATCGATTAGCATAATAGGTCACTGTTACTGGGGGGGAGGGGCGGGGTGGGGTGGGTGGGGGGTTCAGGGAAGTCGGGGTGGGGGCATGCTTTGCTTCTTCCTGGTAGCTGATTGGTCGGTGTCTTGAGGAGAACCAATCATAGACAGGCTGGGAAGGTTTTGTTTTCTGATTGGTTCCAGCCAATCAGCTGAATCTCTCAGAACTGCCGTCTGTCTGTCATCCTGGCTGCCTATTGGTTGAGGGAAGAAGGGATGGGGACGGGGTAAAGCCAAGACGAGGAATTGAGGTGGGAGGGGCTTAACTGGCCTTGTGTTTAACACACACAAACACACACACACACACACACACACACACACACACACACAGACACACACACACACACACACACACACATACATACACAGTGTGGCCAGTCCAACAGGTGTAAACAGTAGAAAAAGATTCTTATTGAACTGCTCAGTGTCATCATCATCATCATCATCATCATCATCATTATTGTCAACATGATTTTTGATTATTACTCTTCCAGTCTGCAGCTCGTTAATGGCACAGAACTAAAATCTTAACAGTAAATCCTCTGTCTTTCTGTACAATTCATCAGGGATGCTCCGATCATTATCAGCTGGTAAATAGTGACTCAATTTTTGTCTTAAAATTGACTGATAATTAAAAAACATTAAAAGTGTGTAATCATTACCAAATCCACCCTGGCTCCCCGTTTTAGGACTGGGTGCCCCTTTCAAATTTGTCGATACTAATGTAAAAAGAAAACGTTGTGAGAATGTAAACATGTTTTCTACATGTCTATAAAACGTCTAAAACGGTCCATTTGGTGGCTGTGGAGGAGTTTTTCGCAGATGGAGTTTACCCAGTTGGTTCACATTTCCATTTTTTTCTAAGCAATTTGAGGACTTTTCATCCATGTTGACTTACAAATTGCCAATAGTGCTAGTCTGATAGCATGCCATAAGCTAATGGGGAATTTCTTTTTTTTAAAGTGCTCATATTATGCTTTTTGGCTTTTTCCCTTTCCTTTATTGTGTTATATATATTTTTGTGCATGTTATAGGTTTACAAAGTGAAAAAGCCCAAAGTCCTCCCCAAAGGGACTTACCATCTCCAACAGAAAACACTGTTCACTAACTGCTCCAAACAGCTCTATTGTAGTCCAGCCTTTACTTCAGAGACAAACGTGGTCACTTTGGAACACACGTTATAATGCTCACCTAGCTGCTAGCATGGCACGCCCTCATACTCTGCTTCTGACTGGCTAGTAGTCCTTACCTAGCTACTGTCAGGGCACGCCCTCATACTCTGCTTCTGACTGGCTAGTAGTCCTTACCTAGCTACTGTCAGGGCACGCCCTCATACTCTGCTTCTGACTGGCTAGTAGTCCTTACCTAGGTACTGTCAGGGCACGCCCTCATACTCTGCTCCTGACTGGCTAGTAGTCCTTACCTAGCTACTGTCAGGGCACGCCCTCATACTCTGCTTCTGACTGGCTAGTAGTCCTTACCTAGCTACTGTCAGGGCACGCCCTCATACTCTGCTTCTGACTGGCTAGTAGTCCTTACCTAGCTACTGCACATGTGCGACTCCCAACAAAGATGTTACAGCAGTGAGAGGTCTCACTCTGTAGCTAAAACAGAGAGCTCAACACACAGGGTGAAAAGAGGAGCTGCAGCAATGTGCAGTACAACAACAATATGGTGTTTTTTGAAAATTAAACCATGTAAACCTATTCTGGTACAACCTCTAAATACAATTATGAACCTGAAAATGAGCATAATATGAGCACTTTAATGGACTTTTGGAGGATTTCATTTTTCTGCAGGATTACCCAACATGTCAGAATCAAATTCAAGCAGCTGCATCTCATTTTACTGTAGTCTTATGGATCCCATCCTTCTAGATTCGATAAAAAAAACCCCAAAGGATTCCCAAACCTAGTAAAGACTTTGAAATAAATAAGTCAGCGTTTAAGAACAGAAACCAGTCAGTAATCAGTATTGGTTTGGACAATCCCAATGACATCGGCCTCAGATAGCCTGAGCGGAGCATCCCTTGTCTTCTTGGCACCCAGTTAGCCCATCAGCAGGTTCCAGATTCTGGAGTCCGTCTTTGTGCTGCTGTGGTCCTTGGCCAGTACAACCGGACGCCATGGTTCTGATTCTAGTAAGACCAGATGGACCAGCAGCCACAGTTCTCGTACAAGCAGTGGTCCTGGTTCTGGCTTAGAACCAACCATTCTGTGACCACTGCGACCATGAACAAGAACCGTGTGTCTCGAACCAGTTAACCCTTGTGTTGTCTTCCTGTCGTTTAAATTAAAACTTTTTTTTCCAACGTTTTTTTTTTTTTTTTGTTTGACGCTTTTTCTGACGTTTTTGCCGATTTTTTTCCTCCAATTTTTGAATCTTTTTCTGACATTTTTGTCTTTTTGTTTTTTTTCAAATGCTATAAAATAGAATAAAACACCCAAATTCAATGAAGAGTGTACTTACTTGTGAAGAGCATTGTATGGAACCATCCACGTTATTTTTTTTTGACAATTTGGTTGAAAGAAACCCAGATTTGTAATGTAGAAACTTTTTGAAAATGGGTCAAATTTGACCCAAAGACAACAGGCGGGTTAAGACCATTGGTTGTGGTTCTGGCTTCAGTGGGACCAGTTAGCCCGAGTTCTAGGCGTGTAGAACCACTAACTATCCATCTTAAACCGGTAAAACCTCTGGCTGTGGCTCTGGTTTCAGTGGGACCAGTTAGCCCGAGTTCTAGGCGTGTAGAACCACTAACTATCCATCTTAAACCGGTAAAACCTCTGGCTGTGGCTCTGGCTTCAATAGAATCAGTACCCATGGCTCTGGGCGAGCAGAACCAAACCCATTAATCTCGAACCACTCAGACCAGTAGCTCTGGCTATGGTTCCAGTAGGATCAGTGGTTGTACTTCTGGTTCCAGTGACACCAGAAGGACCAGTATGCAGAACTGGTTCAAGTGAAAAGGTGAGGCGTTGCTCCGGTCCATCAGTGTGCTTTCAGGCTGCTTTAGCAGTTCAAAGTTCAAGTTAGTGGTCAAAGGTCAAAGTTCATCCATAGGGTGTGTGTAGCACCATGGGGGAGGTCCACTCTGAACCAGTTTGGACGGGTCTAAACCAGTTTAATTCAACTTTGTTGTATTGTTGTCCTTGTTGAACCCTCCAGTCCAAATCTGGTTAGAAGCGGTTGAATCCAGTTTTTGTCTGCTATAAGGAATTATTATTCACCTGACCCAACCCAAGCCCCGCCCCCAGCTTGTCTCCCGGTTGGCTCCACTTGATCGGACCACCATCCTCTCCCTGGCCAATGGAGAGCTCCGGTGGTCCCAGCTCGCTGCCCATTGGCTGAGAGGAGTGGCTGCTGTTGGTGGTGCCATCATTGTGATTGGCCAGCAGGGAGGAGGAGGCAGGGTTTCGGCTGATGACAAGCTCCAGATGGTTTGGAGACTCGGCGATCAGTGGAACGACGAGGCAGCAGTCAAAGTCCCTGGTCCGCACGTGGTTGATCTGAAAGACGTAAAATATGGTTCATGTGTCCGAGTACAGCGACATAGAGTTGCAAGCGTCACTGTAGTTAGGGGTTATACTCGTTAGGGGTGTCACGATTTAAATCAAAAATCAATCTCGACTATTGAAATCAAGAGCAGGATCGGCGATTCCCCCAGTATATCTTTCTCCACTTTCTCCTACTTGTGCACGTCTGAAGAAAAAACAACAACAACAGACATAGCGTAGCTTACCGGCTGGTAGCATGCAGCTAAAGACACATGGTAACGTTAGCTTAGCGGTAGCCTGCAGCAGCTCTTTTCCAGACACCATGGCAACTGTCAGAGATGACGGAGAAACAACAGACCTGGAAAATCCTCTCGCTTCCCTGAAGTCACCGTTGTGGCAACAATTTGCCTTCCCAGTCAGTGAGTTATGGAAACAAACAATGAAGGTAAAACATGTGGGCTCCGACGGGACTCAATGGTGCATTCATGTGCACCTCGTTAAACAATTACATTTAGTTAATTCCGAGAAACTCAAACTGTTGTTGCAAAGTACCCTTCTGCCATCTAGTAGCTGTTTTTGTAGCATTGCCGTCCCTGTTTTGATCGAAAACTGAATCGAATCGTGACCTTAAAATCAAAAGTCAAATCGAATTCGTGGATTTGTGGAATCGTGACACCCCTAATACTCGTGGATTGGTACCTGTAGTATACGGTCGTAGGCTCGGAGGCCGCCCAGCTCTGCCGGGCCTCCCGGTCGAATGTTGTTAACGTAGACGCCGCGGTCCAACATACCGTCAGAAACACTGAAACCGAAATCCTCCAGGTCTGAGGCCTTCTCTAGATTCAGCTACAAACACAGACACACACTCGGTTAGGATCAAGTATATAAACGTCCAGTCACTTTAAAGTGTCAAAGGGTGAAATATAACCTTGTGGAGTTCCACGGGGTTCTGGTTTAGGATCTCATTGACTTCCTGTCTCATCTTCCTCATGGCAAAGGCTCGGCGCTGAGGGTCAGAGGGCAAGGTGTTGGACCGAGCGTTCACCTGAGAAAAGGTACAGGAATAATTCTTTTAAGTTACGACATAATATTACACATGTGTAAGGGTGCTGACACACCGAGCCGATTATTGGCCGTCGGACAGTCTGGCGAGGCCGGTGACTCGAGTCTGTTCGGTGTGTTCCGTGCCGTCGTCCGTCCGAGGAGCCGTCGGCCGTCATTTTGGCCGTTTTGACATGTTCAGTCGGAGACAGGGCAGTCGGGACTCACCCAGAAATGGGGAGCGGATGAGCCGCTCAAAATCTGATGAAAATCTTTTAAACTGACCTTTGTTGATCTGAAATGAAGACAGATTCAGCAACTGCACGGCCTATTTCTCTCTTAAAATGTTTTCAGAAACACGTTTCGGTGAACTATTTTAGTAAAATATGAGATCGTATTCTGAACGAGCCGCCATGACAGTCTGGCTGTGAATTTCCAGAGAAAAAAGACCCACGTGACGCATTCGTCCAATCAGCTGCCGGTTTTCATTTTCTGGGAAACAATACAGAGAAGTGCCGCCTGCTGCTATGGAGACGTATTACACGCAGAGCGTACGCTCAAGTTGGCGTCGCCTCAGTGTGTTTTGAGGCATTTTTTTGGACCTCGGGGACCCGACTGATCAGTCCGGCTGGCTTTACTGCCGACGGTCGGCCGTCTGGTTGGTGTGTCAGCACCTTAACAGAGTGTGAGGTCAGAAGTCAGTCCTGGTTACCTGTTGTTTGGAGTTGCTGCGTTCCTGGAAGCTCGCCTGGCGTCCCAGTGTGCTGCGCAGGGGGGCGGGGTCATGGTTCAGACTGAGGCTAGAGCCTGACATGATGGTTGCCTGGAGACAGCCAATGAAAAACATCCATGAAATACATAGAGGTCAAAGGCATCCTTGGAGTTCGACTTTTGACCCCAGCCGCCAAGATCACACCAAGATGGGACAGGTCTCTACTGACAGGATCTACTCACAGATTCTATTGTTTGTGACTGCTGTTTCTAACTTTCTATTTTTAGGATCTACCGTTGTTTCTAAAGACAGGATCTACTGATGGGATCTATTGCTACTTCTGTTGACTAGATATATAAACAGACTTGATGACAGCAGCTGTGTCTCAATCCTTCGAAGGACGCAGTCTACGAAAGTGCTGCCTAGGTAGACCGCAAAGGCCGAACCATGCGTTGTAAAATGAGATGGTCTGGTCTAGAGCTGGGCAATATATCGATATTATATCGACATCGTGATATGAGACTAGATATCGTCTTAGATTTTGGATATTGTAATATCGTAATATGGCATAACCGTGGATTTCCACAGGATGCGGTACGTCTGCGGAACGGCTCCGCTGCGGAACGGCTGCGTGCTCCGCCGTCCGTCAACACCCACCAGGTCTGGATTTGCTGCGTAACGGCTGCGGCCAGCCGACCACGAGATCTCGCGAATTCACGTATGTTCGCGCGATATAACAGGATGTAGTTTCTATAAACAGAACCACAAAACCAACACCAGTTAGTTTCCATCCAGAGGAGTAGAGGGGAAACTACTCTGAGCTGTGTTTTCAAGGTGTAGTGCAGGGAAATATGATCCGCCGTGAGCACGGTGTATTTTATTTTGAAAATTAACCGGATGTTTTATTTTGTTTCTGTGCTCGACTTCCTGTCCCCCACTATCTGCCGTGTGCTGAATTGCTGCGGAGCTCTCCGGCGTCCGGCAAAAATAGAAGCTCTGCGTATCTGCTCCGGAGGGCTGGGACCGCCGGAGCTGGGACGGAGTCGGGACGCAGACGTTCAGCAGTCAGTGGAAATACACACACTGACTTTAAATGAAAACCTAATGACTCCGTCGACGTTCCGGAGACGTTCGCATACAGTGGAAATTGCCGGTTAGTGTTGTCTTTTCCTGGTTTTAAAGGCTGCATTACAGTAAAGTGATGTCATTTTCTGACCTTACCAGACTGTTCAAGCTGTTCTATTATTTGCCTTTACCCACTTAGTCATTAGATCCACATTACTGATGATTATTGATCTAAAATCTCATTGTTTAAATATTTTGTGAAAGCACCAATAGTCAACGCTACAATATCGTTGCGGTTTCGATATCGAGGTATTTGATTTTCTCCATATCGCCCAGATCTAGTCTGGTCTACGGAGGATTTTCTGTTTGCGGCACCAGCTGTTCCCGTCCAACATCAGTTAGCATCACTGCGGTCACTTGTCAATTGTATCGTTAGATATTTGCGTGAGTTGAAACCAACTATGTACTTTTAAAAGTGTAATCTTCAGCCGCTGCTGTTAGGTTTGGGGACGCCATATTCTCTTTTTGGAAAAAAATCCAATCGTCGGATAGGTTGAGCCGTTGTATCCTATAAATTTGGGAAAAATAATTCTCGGCCGCATTTGAAGGAGCCTTCGAAATGGGACAACCTTGTTACACTGTTACATTCAGCCTTTAATTGATGCTGCCTCTGAATTGAGACACAGCTAGTGTCTATCTTTAACCCAAGTCTTCTCACATCACTCAACACTCTTCAGCCAATCAGAATCAAGGATTCATCAGACGCATGCATGACTAGACAGATCTGCTTCATGACTGGCAAAACAAACTTCCCATCAGGCCTTGCACAAGCTCTCCCAGCATGCCTTGCTCAAACTGCCATGCCCGGTGCAACATGACTCTGCCACGTGATTGGTCAGAAGCTGGGTGATGTCACTAAAATGCCACAATGACGTCACCATGGTCTGTGTAGCTTTGCTGCTGGGGTGCGGTTAGAGTCACATTCAAAAGACAGCTAACATGTCTGATGTTTGACAACGCTAAAAGTGTTTACGGTGAGACAGAGGAGAGAGGAGAGAGGAGAGGAGGAGAGAGGACAGGAGGAGAGAGGAGAGGAGGAGAGAGGAGAGGAGGAGAGAGGACAGGAGGAGAGAGGTGAGGAGGAGAGAGGACAGGAGGAGAGAGGAGAGGAGGAGAGAGGAGAGGAGGAGAGAGGAGAGAGGACAGGAGGAGAGAGGAGAGGAGGAGAGAGGACAGGAGGAGAGAGGAGAGGAGGAGAGAGGACAGGAGGAGAGAGGACAGGAGGAGAGAGGAGAGGAGGAGAGAGGAGAGGAGGAGAGAGGAGAGGAGGAGAGAGGAGACAGGACAGGAGGAGAGAGGACAGGAGGAGAGAGGAGAGGAGGAGAGAGGAGAGGAGGAGAGAGGACAGGAGGAGAGAGGTGAGGAGGAGAGAGGACAGGAGGAGAGAGGAGAGGAGGAGAGAGGAGAGGAGGAGAGAGGAGAGAGGACAGGAGGAGAGAGGAGAGGAGGAGAGAGGACAGGAGGAGAGAGGAGAGGAGGAGAGAGGACAGGAGGAGAGAGGACAGGAGGAGAGAGGAGAGGAGGAGAGAGGAGAGGAGGAGAGAGGAGAGGAGGAGAGAGGAGAGAGGACAGGAGGAGAGAGGACAGGAAGAGAGAGGAGAGGAGGAGAGAGGACAGGAGGAGAGGAGGAGAGAGGACAGGAGGAGAGGAGGAGAGAGGACAGGAGGAGAGAGGAGAGAGGACAGGAGGAGAGAGGAGAGAGGACAGGAGGAGAGAGGAGAGAGGACAGGAGGAGAGAGGGAGGAGGAGAGAGGACAGGAGGAGAGAGGACAGGAGGAGAGAGGAGAGGAGGAGAGAGGACAGGAGGAGAGAGGAGAGGAGGAGAGAGGACAGGAGGAGAGAGGAGAGGAGGAGAGAGGACAGGAGGAGAGAGGAGAGAGGACAGGAGGAGAGAGGAGAGGAGGAGAGAGGAGAGAGGAGAGGAGGAGAGAGGACAGGAGGAGAGAGGAGAGAGGACAGGAGGAGAGAGGAGAGAGGACAGGAGGAGAGAGGAGAGGAGGAGAGAGGACAGGAGGAGAGAGGAGAGGAGGAGAGAGGACAGGAGGAGAGAGGAGAGGAGGAGAGAGGACAGGAGGAGAGAGGTGAGGAGGAGAGAGGACAGGAGGAGAGAGGAGAGGAGGAGAGAGGAGAGGAGGAGAGAGGAGAGGAGGAGAGAGGACAGGAGGAGAGAGGACAGGAGGAGAGAGGAGAGGAGGAGAGAGGACAGGAGGAGAGAGGACAGGAGGAGAGAGGAGAGGAGGAGAGAGGACAGGAGGAGAGAGGAGAGGAGGAGAGAGGAGAGGAGGAGAGAGGACAGGAGGAGAGAGGAGAGAGGAGAGGAGGAGAGAGGACAGGAGGAGAGAGGAGAGGAGGAGAGAGGACAGGAGGAGAGGAGGAGAGAGGAGAGGAGGAGAGGAGGAGAGAGGACAGGAGGAGAGAGGAGAGAGGACAGGAGGAGAGAGGAGAGAGGACAGGAGGAGAGAGGAGAGAGGACAGGAGGAGAGAGGAGAGGAGGAGAGAGGACAGGAGGAGAGAGGAGAGGAGGAGAGGAGGAGAGAGGACAGGAGGAGAGAGGAGAGGAGGAGAGAGGACAGGAGGAGAGAGGAGAGAGGACAGGAGGAGAGAGGAGAGAGGAGAGAGGACAGGAGGAGAGAGGAGAGAGGACAGGAGGAGAGTTAGTAGCTGGAGAGGAAGGAGGATACCAGAGTGAGGAGATGCGTTTCCTTTCCAGACTCCTGGAAGAGAAGGAGTCATTTCTCTTTTCAGCTTAATAACTCAACGTTTACGGCTGCATTTCTAACAAACATGCAGTTCTTTCAACATGAGAAGAATGTATACTATTACTACTAGTACCTCTAAACTACTACTACTTAGGGCTGGGGAAAAATGTAGTCTCAATTTTCAGCAGTGATACAGAATGGACAATCTGCGGAGTTCAGCAGACTTTTGTTCTGCTTGGGGGAGATGTGTTAACATTCTGAGTTTAATTTTAAAAAATTTAATTTGTTTAAAGGTCCTATGGCATGAAAAAGTCACTTTATGAGGTTTTTTAACATTAATATGAGTTCCCCCAGCCTGCCTATGGTCCCCCAGTGGCTAGAAATGGTGATAGGTGTAAACCGAGCCCTGGGTATCCTGCTCTGACTATGAGAAAATGAAAGCTCAGATGGACCAATCAGGAATCTTCCCTTTATGACGTCATAAGGGGAAAGGTTACCTCCCCTTTCTTTGCTTTGCCCGCCCAGAGAATTTGGGTTCAGATACAGTATTAGGGGACCAGTAAGGTCTATATAAAGAGACTTCAGATACAGTATTAGGGGACCACTAAGGTCTATATAAAGAGACTTCAGATACAGTATTAGGGGACCACTAAGGTCTATATAAAGAGACTTCAGATACAGTATTAGGGGACCAGTAAGGTCTATATAAAGAGACTTCAGATACAGTATTAGGGGACCACTAAGGTCTATATAAAAGCATCCAAAAAGCAGCATGTCATGGGACCTTTAAAGGTGCTGAATGCTGTGTCTGCAGCACAGATTCCGTGTGGCCTTGATGATTTATGATTTGAATGGAATTAGCTAACAATTAAATCTGGAGTTGCTGTAGTCTCGCATTGCCAGCTCAATCTCCACAGCGCTGTGGAGTAAGGTATGGCTACACCACAGATGCATTCTGGGATAGGAGAATTTTGCTCTGCAAAATAGTCCCAAAACATCCCAGTTAGATAGTAAATTCCGTAAACATAGTCTTTGTAAATCTTTACAAGCTAGCTCGAAGGTTGTTGTTGTTTTTCGAAGAGAACGAGAGTTTGAGAACGGCGACAAACAGAGAATGCGCGGATGTCAGGCTTTAACGTGGAAATGTACTTCTGTTGATCCAGACTAGAGTTGCTGTGAAAGTATTGAAAATCAGGTATTGTATCTGCACTATTACCAAAGTATTTCAAAATATACCCAGCCCTACAACTACTCCTACTCATACTACTACTGCTACTACAAATATAACCACTACTTCGAACAGTTCTACTCACCTCCAGCTCTCTGAGGATGCCGCTCTGGCCACAGGTCTCCAGATCCTCCAGAGCCTGAGACCAGAAGTTCTCCTCCTGGTCCGGTTCTGTCCCATCATGCCCCACAGTGAACCTAGGGTCAAAGGCCAAAAGTCAGCTAATCAGAGAGAAGACCACACACACACACACACACACACACACACAGAGGAAACTGGGGATGAACACGTCATGCTGGTGAGAGTTGTGAGGAAACATACACATCCACCAGGTGTATGTGTCAGTGAGGCAGGGGTCATATGTCACCAGGTAAGGGTTTTTTTCTGCTGGAGGGGGGACAGAGGACTGTGAGGGGGTTAAAGATCGAATGTCATTGTGGTACCTGCTGTCATTGATTAGACCGCTGGGCAGACTACAGGCTCTGCAGACAGAGACACACTGCTGTTAGCTCGCTGCTAGCAACTGCCACTGATTTGAAAAAAAAAGGAACGCTAACGCGCCTATTTTAGTCACGTTGCACGCCAGTACGTACGTTGAGATCCTCGGGCAGAGGTCTTTTGTCTGTTCAAGTGGCAGTCAGGACTTGGAACGATCTGCCCAAGGATATCAGCTCAGCTGAGTCAGCGGTCTCTTTTAAATCCCTCTTAAAACATACTTTTATCAGAGAGCCGTTTCTGATTTTATTTGAGCTTGAACCTCCTTTGAACTGTCTTTTCAAAATGTCTTTTTAAAATGTTTTTCCTATTCTTACCTACACTGTACCACGTTGTATACACCAACTAGTTTTTTGTTTTATTGTTTTAAAAAACTGATGTTTTTATGACTGGTCTGTTTTAATGGAGCTCAGCGAAAATTCTGGCAGGAAGACTTCTAAACTTAATCACATTTCTCTCTCTTCTAAAACTGAACAGCTGTTAGAGGCGCTCACTTTTATCTAACCAATCAGAAGAGGCCTTGAATTTCTCAAGCCAATCACAGCACGACACCCCTGTTTTAAACCTGTCTCTCTCTGCTGCTCAGTTGTCATTTCAGGCTAAGAGCACAACCCTCCTCCTCCGGCCTTCATCCTGCACGGCTCCCGGTTCCTCCTCCGACCAGACTGCGTCGGCTCCTCGGTTCGATATTCGGGTTCCTCACACCGCCATCAGTGTCTAGACTCCATCGGGGGATCAGCTTCTGGCCTTCTAACCCCATAATTATATATAATTTAATAACGATGGAGTCTAACCTCCAAAGACCGTACATGTCATATCATGCATTCGTACAATAAATCTTTGCATATCTGCAACGAAGTCTCTCCTGATTAAATTGTTTTGTGAAGCACTTTGAAAGGAGGATTTTCACGGCCATTCAGGTCAATGCTCGATCTTCCACCAGCCGCGCCACGGCGCGTCCCAGAAGCGTGCGCGAAGAGGCTCTCGGCTCCACTAAAGATTCGCGCCAGGTCTATTTTCACGCGAGCCGCGGGCCGTTCGGACAGCCGGGCAGGAAGTGAAACAACGAGAGCATCCAGTCAGTTTACCAAAATACACCCCCAACCCCAAATATCATTTATGTCTCCTCTACAACACCACGGACGACGAGAGATTCATCATGGAGGTGGAAAAACATAATAAAACATCACACATCTCTTTTTTAAGGACAACGCCAGAAAAGAGAAGGCATGAAGTTTAACTGCAGGAGTGCTTGGAGTGGAAGGTAGATACCAGGGATGCACCGAATCCAGGATTCAGCTTCGGCCGAATATTGGGCTTTTTGACGGGGTTCTGGTTTCTGCCGAACCTTAGAATTTCTTTCCACCTAACCGAACCCTCCGCTTGCACTACGCGCGCTACGCTGGTCGACGTAGTGACGCCGCCGTTGATTACGGGAAGGTGTTTACGTAGGTGGAGCGTTCAATGCAGCAGGCTGTGAGAAAGTGAAAATGGAACTGGTGAGCAGAAAAAGTGTAGTTTGGCAGTACTTTCAGTCAAAAGAAGGCCATTCAAGTCCAGCTAGATGTTCAATTTACAATGCTGATTAGTCTGGTGGTGGCGAGGACCCTAAACTATACACAACATCGATTAACAAACAATTAAATGAAATAAATGAAATAACTTTCAACTAAAGTTAATTAACTTTCAATTAACCATTTATTAGTGATGGTTATTATAAAGTGTTTTGATATTGTTTTCTCTTTACGTGTCTTTAAAAGTTATTTTAACATTTATACGTTTCCTTTCACTCTGCTGCTGAATCATTGTACAGACATTTAGAAATGAATTTTTATTCTCTGTCTCTCTCACCCTCCAAGCGGCGGGCGGTCCCAGTCGTCGTCGCTCAGGCCGAGATCTGACAGCGGATTGGCTCTCTGGCGAGTGGAGGATGATGATTGGCTGTTGGGTGTCTTGGCGTTGCGCCACTCGTGGAAACTGTACGGAGACGACTGAAAGGGTGGAGCTACACACATAGAGATATACTTTATTACTACAGTCATTAGTAGCTGTCTTGACTAAATACCTCAAATGGTCAAAGGTCAAAGGTTAAAGTTCAGAGGTGGAGCGTCCTACCTGGGGAGGTAAAGCTGCTGTCCATGTTGGATCCGTCCCAGGACTCCACAGCGCTGTCGACAGATGGCAGCGTGCTGAACGCTCGCTGGTTTGACAGAGGCGCGACCATGACAACAGGCTCATCCACCCCGTCCTGGTGCTCGTGGACAAGCCCCGCCCCCAGCCCCAGGCCTGGACCAATCACACACGACTTTGGGCTTGACACTAAAGAGCAATAAAACATTCTTATTACTTAGAAAACCAAAGTCTTATTTAGCTTTTTGCCTGTTTGTCGTCTCGGTTTAAAAGCAGGTTGTTTTAAGCCTATATTTCTTTACATTTTGGCACATTATTTTAATTTAAAGTATACCGAATTAGCTATCAGCAGCTCCTGTTTGTAGTGTACTCATGAATGTACGGACAACTATCACCGGATTACTTTGATGCTGAAGAAAAGTTAAAAACGTGATGATTCTCAGGCAAGTTCTGCAGTTATAAGGAGCGTTCTTTTTCCTATCATTTCTAAGCATCTTTACTGATGTTAATTTACGGTGAACATCAGAGATAATGATGTCCCCTGGAAGTGTAAGTTAAACTCATTAGGATAATGTGTGTATCACATCTGTGTGTCCAAATTTTAATCCGTTATGAATCCGAGAATGAGTGTGATTTTTGACACATATTGCGGCAGTTAGTAATCCAGCGTGTGTATGTATACGTACACTGTGTAACGTGTCTATGAGTGTGTGTACGTACACTCTCCCTGCTTCTTGATCTTCAGTGTGACCGTCTCTCCTGCTTGTTGCAGCAGACTGATGGCTTCGCTCAGAGGTTTCCCTTTCAGACTGCTGCTGTTGATCGCCAGAATACGATCGCCTACATGGATCGCACCGGTCCTACAGTACACACACACACACACACACACACACAGACACACACACACACACACGTGCAGGCACGCACGCACACACACACACACACACACACACACACGCGCAGGCACGCACGCACGCACACACACACACACACACACACACACACACACACACACGCGCACACACGCACACACACACACACACACACACACACACACACACACACACACACACACACACACGTGCAGGCACGCACGCACGCACACACACACACACACACACACACACACGCGCAGGCACGCACGCACGCACACACACACACACACACACACACACACACGCGCACACACACACATGCGCACACACGGACACACACACACACACACACACACACACACACACACACACACACACAGACGGACGGACAGACACACACACACACACGCACACACACACAGACAGACGGACGGACAGACACACACACACACACACACACACACACACACACACGCGCGCGCACACACACACAGACACACACTCACGCACACACACACACACACACACACACACACACACAGACAGACAGACGGACAGACAGATGGACAGACACACACAAACACACAGACACACACGCGCACACACACACACACACACACACACGCACACACACAGACACACACACACACACACACACACACACACGTACACACACACGGACACACACACCACACACATAAACACGCACGCAAACAGACATACCCACACACCCACACACATGCGCACACACAAACACACAGACACATAGACAGACACACACACACACACACACACACACACACACACACACACACACACACACACACACAGAAATTTGGGTTATTATTTTCGCACTTTGCACATATTTTTCATACTGTGGACATTTGCACATCTACCCTCTTTGTTTTAAACACTGTGCAGCTCTTTTTATTTAAAAACATATATTTCACACATTGTTTATTGCAAATTTCTATTTTATATTTATGATACTTCATTTTTGCAGTACATTATAAAAAAACTAATACCGATAATACTAATAAAAACTAAACTAATACTAAAGCTCTTTAAACAATAAAAACTAAACGGCAACGAGCAAACTAACTCTGGAATCCAACTGAAACCAAACTGAATTGAAAACAGAAATTAAAACTATAATAACTGCTCTAATCTATTAGAAAAATATAAATATTAAGCAGATTTAGTAAATTAAAATTAAAATTTGGCAACATAAAAAAATGAGATATAAGATATAGTAATAAAAAAACATTAATAACATGTTATTGAAGTGTTATTAACAGCAGAGGGCGACATTCTCCACTTCACACCTGACACTGTTTACCTTTCTCATTCATTCTTACTGCAGGATCACTGACCAGACAGTTCAGGTTTAACAGAAAACTAATGACGTGTTAACTGACAGACAGTTTTTAAAATAAAGTAATTAAGCTTCTTCGAAATGTCACTTTTACCATTTTAAATGTTTATTATTTTTATCAGTTAAAGTGCTCATATTATTCTCATTTTCAGGTTCATAATTGTATTTAGAGGTTATATCAGAATAGGTTTACATGGTTTAATTTCCAAAAAACACCATATTTTTGTTGTACTGCACATTGCTGCAGCTCCTCTTTTCACCCTGTGTGTTGAGCTCTCTGTTTTAGCTACAGAGTGAGACCTCTCACTGCTGTAACATCTTTGTTGGGAGTCACACATGCTCAGTACCTAGGTAAGGACTACTAGCCAGTCAGAAGCAGAGTATGAGGGCGTGCCCTGACAGTACCTAGGTAAGGACTACTAGCCAGTCAGAAGCAGAGTATGAGGGCGTGCCATGCTAGCAGCTAGGTGAGCATTATAACGTGTGTTACAAAGTGACCACGTTTGTCTCTGAAGTAAAGGCTGGACTACAATAGAGACAACAACAGTGTTTTCTGTTGGAGATGGTAAGTCCCTTTGGGGTGGACTTTGGGCTTTTTCACTTTGTAAACCTATAACATGCACAAAAAAGATATATAACACAATAAAGGAAAGGGGAAAAGCCAAAAAGCAGAATATGAGCACTTTAAAGTTAAGAAACTATTGTCATTACACTGCTGTGAAAAACAACAACATAACAGCATTGTGATGAAATTCCCTGGTATTAAAACAATATAAAACATTAAAAACAGTATTAAACAAAATCTAAATTGGAGCAGTACTCAATGTGCAAATAAACAAACAATAGCAGCAGTAAGTGCAAGAAATGAATATAAACAAGTATTGCATGATAGATAGTTCAAGTTGTATTGCACATGAGCCTTTTTAACAGTCCACCACCCTGCATTTCACTGCATACGCTGTTTGAGCATAGGACAGATAAACCCTTTGAATCTTGAGCGTATACTCGGAGGATTAATGTGAGAGTGATGTAATGTAATAGGAGAGAGCGTGTACCTCTCGGCCAGCCCTCCCTTGCTCAGTGAGGAGATGATGATGGGGTCAAAGGGCTCCTCGGTGCCAGAGATGGTGATTCCCAGCGGGCCTCCGTACCTCTGCAGCTCCACCGTGTAGATGATGCTGCCAGACACTTCTTGTTCATCTGAAATGTTCAATAAAGATTAATTCAACATCAGGCGAATGCTGAGTCGCTGTGAGCGCACTGCATGATGGGACAGATACTGGAAAAATAAAAGCAAGACTTATTAATAGGGCCGGGTAAAATGTTTGATACCGGCATGGAGTTTAACTGCAGGAGTGCTTGGAGTGGAAGGTAGCTCCTAGCTTAATAAACATGGGATTGTTCTGTAAAGTACTTGTAGAGACAATAAAATC
>NC_050192.1:19799150-19801650 GCF_008315115.2 Sander lucioperca | reverse complement strand
TTCTGGTCATTTTAGTCTCTTTGTGGTCATATTAGTCTCTTTGTGATCATTTTAAGTCTCTTTGTGGTCATTTTGCATCTCCCTGTAGTCGTTTTGTGATTGTTTAGCAGTTTTGCATCCCTGTGTTGTTTCGCATCAATTTTGTTGTCCTTTTGCATCTTTTTGTGGGGGCTTTTGTTTTTTTCAGCGACATTTTGTGAGTCAGGACCCCTGACCCTATGTTCAGTAATCCGTCCAGATATACTTCTGGTCATATAGATGCTTCTGCCAGTGGATCTGTATCCTGTGATTAGTATCAGTGATATCTCATACAGTAACTCCTTCACTGTGAGTGAGTTATCATTAGTGACGACATGTTGTTTTGTGCAGCTCAAGCGTGGGTGGACGTTTGTTACATTGACAAAGAGTCTGATACGTTACAGTGAGACACCAGAGCATAAGTAGTAAACACAGACTGTCAATCTGGAACAGGACAACACAGACACCAGACTGATGGCTTGTCTCACAGCAGTTTCAGTTCATCAACAAAAATCTGTCTGCGTGTGTGTGTGTGTGTGTGTGTGTGCGCGTGTGCGTGCGTACCGGCCACGTCGAACTCGATCTCCAGTATGAGCTGAGCGGTGATGGACGAGTCTCTGAGCAGCTGATTGGTTTCTTCCAGAGTCGAGTCTTCAGTAGGAACTCCGTTAATGGACAAAATCCTGTCACCAATCTGCAGGATACCACACCTACACACACACACACACACACACACACACACACACACACACACACACACACACACACACACACACACACACACACACACATGAGACACACAAGCAAGCACACACACACACACACACACACACACATACATTGTTCTGTGTGTGAATTGTGTAGGAGAATAAAGACAATAACCCTAAACCTTGGAATCTTACAAAAGAGTAGTATAATATACTTTAGTAAATTTTTTATATATTAAAAAATTAAAAAATAACATAAAATAATAATAAAACAAAACAAAAAAAATTATACAAAATAAAAATTACTATAAAAAATAAAATTCTGTTAAATGAATAAAAATAGTAAGTGTATTATTTGGTTATGTATTAAATATAAAAATATATGGTAATCATAGATATTAATTTAATCAACGCCTTTGGTGTGGGACATCTGGGTTAGATTCCCACTGAGATACATCAACCAATGTGTCCCTGAGCAAGGCACTTAACCCCTAGTTGTTCCACAGTCGTGCAACCTCTGATATATATAGCAATTGTAAGTCGCTTTGGATGAAAGCGTCAGCTAAATGACGTGTAATGTAATGTAATGTAATGTAGATACCTTCAAGTAAAGTGTAACTCATTGTTTTTGTGAACGTTAGGAGCCCGAAATTGAAATTGCAAACAAAATTTTATTAATTGCACAGCCCTACTGTGAACAGAAAATAAAGTGTATTATAATTATTATTATTATTATTATTAGTTATGTTTAGTCTCATTACCTTTCCGCCGGGCTGTCAGGGTCGATGTAAGCGATGAGCGGCGGCGAGGAGAGCGTTTCCGTGGCGAAGACTCCGCCCTGCAGCTGCAGGCCGAACCCCATAATGCCATCGCCTAGCAACGTCACCTCCGTGGTTTCCGTGTGAACGACCTGGCCGGCGAGACCCACGGTGCTGGACGCAAGAGACACTGAGAGAGAGAGAGAGAGAGAGAGAGAGAGAGAGAGAGAGAGAGAGAGAGAGAGAGAGACAATACATTTTAGTCAATTCGTTATTTTATGTGGGTTTAGAGTGCGTTCCATTTACCTCGAAAGTCGCAGCCGGGGACGACGTCACGCCCGATGTTGAATACGTTCCATTTAAGAAGTCGGATTTTCACTGTGAGGTTAGCTCTAGCCAGGTTAGCCATTGTTAGCAATACCAGTAGATAACAACGCATGACGCTGTATTTTGTGCATACAAACAGCGTAACAACACGTCTACAGATAGAAGTTGGACAGGACTGTGTGTACGACTGCTTTAGTGAGACACAATCAAGACAGAAGTCATAATAATCTGTATGCAGCGGTGGAAGAAGTATTCAGATCCTTTACCTCCTTTAGTCCTACCTCCTCTCTTTAGATCCTTTAGTGCTCATATTATGCTTTTTGGCATTTTCCCTTTCCTTTATCGTGTTATATATCTTTTTTTGCATGTTATAGGTTGGTAGGTTAGGTAGTGAAAAAGCCTAAAGTCCACCCCAAAGGGACTTACCATCTCCAACAGAAAACACTGTTCACAAACTGCTCCAAACAGCTCTATTGTAGTCCAGCCTTTACTTCAGAGACAAACGTGGTCACTTTGGAACACACGTTATAATGCTCACCTAGCTGCTAGCATGGCACGCCCTCATACTCTGCTTCTGACTGGCTAGTAGTCCTTACCTAGGTACTGTCAGGGCACGCCCTCATACTCTGCTTCTGACTGGTTAGTAGTCCTTACGTAGGTACTGTCAGGGCACGCCCTCATACTCTGCTT
>NC_050192.1:19684150-19794150 GCF_008315115.2 Sander lucioperca | reverse complement strand
CGTTCAAGCCCAGTTTGTTCTGATGTGTGTGTGTTTATACTGTGCTGTGGTGCGTTCAAGCCCAGTTTGTTCTGATGTGTGTGTGTGTGTTTATACCGTGCTGTGGTGCATTCAAGCCCAGTTTGTTCTGATGTGTGTGTGTTTATACTGTGCTGTGGTGCGTTCAAGCCCAGTTTGGCCTGGTGTGTGTGTGTGTGTGTGTGTGTTTATACCATGCTGTGGTGCATTCAAGCCCAGTTTGTTCTGATGTGTGTGTGTTTATACTGTGCTGTGGTGCGTTCAAGCCCAGTTTGGCCTGGTGTGTGTGTGTGTGTGTGTGTGTTTATACCATGCTGTGGTGCTTTCAAGCCCAGTTTGTTCTGATGTGTGTGTGTTTATACTGTGCTGTGGTACGTTCAGGCCCGGTTTGGCCTGGTGTGTGTGTTTATACCGTGCTGTGGTGCGTTCAGGGCCGGTCGGGCCTGGTGTTGTGGCAGGATCTCCATGCGGACGGTCTGACAGGAGGCAGAGAGCAGCTGAGTGGCCTCAGCCAGAGAACAAAACTCCATCGACTTCCCATCAACAGACAGAATGTGATCTCCTGCATGAAGAGCACCGCACCTACACACACACACACACACACACACACACACACACAGAACAGGAAGTGTGTTTTTGTGGTTCGTTAACGATACCAAAACATATCTACTCCACATCAGCGGTCAGCAGTCAGAGGTCGGGTACCTGTCGGCTATGCTGGCCGGTTTGACCTTATCGATGACGATGACCTGCTTGCTGCAGAACATGGAGGTGGACAGAGCCACGCCCAGACTGGAGCCTGTCGCCTTGGCAACCTCCACCAGCAGCGGCCCCGACGCCGTGGCAACAGAATCTGACAGAGAAAACAACACAAACACACAAAGACTTTATATGACGGGGCGGCCTCTAGCTCACCCAGTGAGAGCCTTCGTCCCAATCCAACCTGCTGCCCTTTGCTTCGTGTCAGCCCCCATCTCTCCCCCTCTTTCATGTCTATCCACTGTCTCTACACAATAAAGGGAAAAGCCCCAAAAAAATTATCTTCAAAAAAAAGACTTTATATGAGGTTCCACAGGGTTCAGCTGTGGGTCCTGTTATCAGTCCTTCCAGAAAAATGCAGAGGTTTTTTTGTGATTGTTGCGGGGCAAAAATCCTTGATTATGCGGCACGTTTTCTTAAAAAATATGATGGTATATGCAGGATATTTATGCAATGTTATGCGATGAAATTGCAGGAACTTGCAAAAATTGCGGGAACTTGCAAAAATTGCGGTTTCATCATGGCTTCATCGCGGGGTTTGCAGCTTTTCGATGATGTTCGCGTTGATTTTACAGTTATTCTGTGTGTGGGGTTTTCAAGCTTCGCCCTGCTCGCACATCACAAACTTCATTAAAGTGAAATGAGAGCTGATCATGTTTTGGCTGCCTGTGCAGGAGCGACCAGCTGAACGTGGGCGACTACATCCGAGCCGTTAACGGCATCAACCTGTCCAAGTTCAGACACGATGAGATCATCAGTCTGCTGAAGAACGTCGGGGAGCGAGTCGTACTGGAGGTTGAGTACGAACTACCGCCTGTCTGTAAGTACTGCCAGATAGTAGTAGTAATAATAATAATAATACATTTTATTTCAGTCCTTCCAGAAAAAGGCAGAGTTTTTTTGTGATTGTTGTGGGCAAAAATCCTTGATTATGCGGCACGTTTTCTTAAAAAAATGCGATGGAATATGCGGGATATTTATACAATTTTATGCGATGAAATTGCGGGAACTTCCAAAAATTGCAGGAACTTCCAAAAACTGTGGTTTCATCGTGGCTTCATCGCGGGGTTTGCAGCTTTTCGATGATGTTCACGTCGCGTAATTACGTCACTTTATAACGTTCCCATGGCAACAGGGGGAAATGGCTGCTCTTGTGTGAAGTAAACGCAACATTTTTCAACTTTCTGCTAAGATATATGGGACTTTTTTGCAATGAAAATGCGGGGATTATGAAATCATGCAAGCACCGCATATTTTGCGCGAAAATCGGCAATTTATGCAGCGAAAGTGCGGCGTATTTGAAAAAATGCGCCCCCGCATACATATGCAGACTTTGGCTGATTATGCGTTGAATTATGCGATCACATAATCACGTTTTTCTGGAGGGACTGGGTTATATGTACTCTCTACATGCTTTAAACATAAAACCAGAGTGATTATTTGTAAATAATGTTTATTAAGGATGCTAATTTAGATTCTAATTTTAGAACTCCTTTATTTTTTCTTGTAACAGTATTTTTACACCGTTTTATTGCTAATTTTTCTTCTCGTACTTCTTTCACCACTAGTTGCAAGCAGCAATTCTTTGCGTCACATGAGTTGGGAATCACTGTTTTACAGTAGATTAATAATGTGCTTTTGTTGTTAAAGACCTCATATTATGCTCATTTTCAGGTTCATAATTGTATTTAGAGGTTATACCAGAATAGGTTTACGTGGTTTAATTTTCAAAAAAACACCATATCTTTGTCGTACTGCACTTTGCTGCAGCTCCTCTTTTGTGTTGAGCTCTGTTTTAGCTACAGAGGGCTTCTGTTACTTCTTTGTTGGAAGTCGCACATGTGCAGTAGCTAGGTAAGGACTACTAGCCAGTCAGAAGCAGAGTATGAGAGCGTGCCCTGACAGTACCTAGGTAAGGACTACTAGCCAGTCAGAAGCAGAGTATGAGGGCGTGCCCTGACAGTAGCTAGGTAAGGACTACTAGCCAGTCAAATGATAACAGGACACAGGATAGAGTAGGTCTACACCACACTCTAATTTACAGAGAACCAACAATTTCCCCCGTGAGTAATTGCACGTAGTACGGCAGCGAGGAAAAATGTCCTTTTAACAGGCAGTAACCTCAAACAGGACCTGGCTCTGTGTGCTTTTAAAACAGAGAGTTTAAACTGACCCATCACTGAGACGTCGTACTCGAGCAGCAGCGTGGCTTCCTGTCCGCACTGCTTCAGGATGCTCATGGCCTCCGATAGCGTGCTGCCATGGAGACGAATCCCGTCGATGCTAAGCAGTCTGTCTCCAGGCTTGACAGTTCCTTCTCTAAAGAGAGAGAGAGAGAGAGAGAGAGAGAGAGAGAGAAGGGACAGTTTTTAGTGTCTACAGAGGCTCCCGAGGGACAAAAAACCCATCAGGACAGACAGAGAGGGCAGAGGTGACGCACGCACCTGTCAGCCGGACCGCCTGGCCTGATGGTTGTTATCACGATCGGGCGGGACTTGTTCCTGTCTTCATGAGCCCCACCTGCAAACACACACGTCATATATTTATTTATTTCTAACACACACACACACACACACACACACACAGTGCGTTTCACTATCTTTGTGGGGACCCGTCATTGACATAATGCATTCCCTAGCCCCTTACCCTAACCTTAACCATCACAACTAAATGCCTAACCTTAACCCTTACCCTCACCCTAACCATAACCTAATTCTAACCCTAATCCTAAAACCAAGTCTTAACCCTCAAACAGACCTTTGAAGTTGTGGGGTCCATTATTTTGGCCCCACAAAGCTGTCGGGACCCCACAAGTATACTGTATTCCCGGTTTTTGGACCCCACGAATATAGTTAAACAATCACACACACATACACACACACACACACACACACACACACACACGCACAGCACTCTACTCACCTCTGATGACGAAGCCGAAGCTGTTTCCATCTTTGTGAAGCGTGACTTCTACGTTCTTGAACATGACCCCTGACCCCTGCACCGCTGCAACACACCACAACGCCAACACATCAACATCACCTCTGACCTCCTGAATATACTCTTAAAGGAGACCTATTATGCCTTTCTGTCTTATCTATAATGTTACAAAGTCAGATGAGAAAAATAAAATGTTCTCTGAACGTTAAAGCACGTAAACTTGTTCTAATAGAAACCTATTGAGAACCTGAAAACGGTATATAATAGGTCTCCTTTAATACGCTGCTGCTCTGCTCTGCTTATCTACCTCTATTACACCTCCTGGGGGCTTAGAGAAGGAGTCCTAAACAAACATCAACAAATTGAACACAAACACTGAATTTAAAATAAATAAGCATTAGGTTGGCTACATAAACAACTACGGTATAAAATACTGAAATGCAGTGTTGATATACAGTCATGTGAAAAAATTAGGACACCCATGCTAAAGTTGACTAAAAAGAGGAATAAAAATATAATCTTTTGGAAATTGATCTTATTTATTTTTATTTATTTATTTATTCCGGACAGTGCACATTAATGAACAATCTAACATTTCTGTACAGACTGTAAATGAGCCAGGTTATAGCATAAATGCTAATTTTCACCTGTAGTCCCGAGGCAGGAAGACAACAACATACAAGATAATACAACACAAAAGAATATGACAATAAACAATATCAAGCAAGAAACAAGAAACACATTAGCTCACATTCAGGCAGGTTACATTACATCAATACAATTAGTCAAAATGATGACATAACTGGGAACTTTTAAGAAGTTTAAGGACTTAATCTTAATGCCTTGATTAAAAAAATGAGGAAAAATCCAGCCTTTAAGGACACCAATTTTCTTTGTGAATGAATAATATATCGTGAATAAATAAATGTTCTTCCTTAAAATACAGGAGGCATAAGTCAGTACACCCCTATGTTAAATTCCCATAGAGGCAGACAGACTTTTATTTCTTATGCTCCCTGTATTTTAAGGAAGAATATTTATTTATTTACGATACATTATTCATTCACAAAGAAAATTGGTGTCCTTAAAGGTCAGATTTTTCCTCATTTTTTTAATTAAGGCATTAAGTTCAATTTCCAAAAGATGATTTTTTTATTCCTCTTTTTCAAAGTCAAATTTACCATGGGTGTACTCATTTATGCTGTGCACTCAATTTACACTGAGTATGCCCGTTTGAAGAGGTAAGTTTTTAGACAGGATTTTAAAGGGGCGCTTTGCAGTTTTGGCAATTTCTTCGCTGTTTTCTCTCTTTTTGCTGGCAGGTTTCTCTATAGAGCTCCCCCTACAGCTTCAGAATACATATTTGGCAGCTCTCCTCCCCCCCCCTCCCATCTTCTCCCTCTGGTCATGTGCATTTGTTTTCAAAGCAGCCGGCGAACGCACGGAGCCATGTCCACTGAGGTAGACAGCTAGTAAGCCCGTAACAGGTCCCTGTATGTGTGCAGTGCCGTGAAGCAATTCGTTACATGGCGAGACCTGATAGCGATACTTGACCGCGATACTTCCTGAAGCTGAGGCCGCCAGCTCGCCGGCCCAAAGTTGCAAGGGTGGTTTTTCCGCTCACAGGCGTTAGGGGGGAGCGAGACGACCACCATTCAACTCGAAAAAAGTCATATAACCATTCCAATGACTCCGAAGCTGTTCAGTTAAGGTCAGTTAAGCTAAAAAAACTGCATAGTTCCCCTTTAAATGTGGGGAGAAATTCAGTGTCACGTATGGCTTGTGGGAGTCCCACAAGCCATACGTGACACTGAATTTCTCCCCACATTTAAAATCCCATCTAAAAACCTACCTCTTCAAGCTGGCATACTCAGTGTAAATTGAGTTATATCAACACTGCATTTCAGTCAACTTCTGTCCAAAAGGCTTAGGACCTCTCTGATTAACCAAACTTTAACTGTCTGTATTGATCTGAACTATTCATATATGATTTTGTTTGGCCTTCATGTCTCTCATAACTACTCACAAATACACACATAAGTCCACACATCATCATGTTATCTATGTTCTTGTCATTTATTTTATATCATTTTTGTTTATGTAGCCAACCTGTGTCAAAGCATCAATCTCAACTTCACTACGGGCCACACTGGAAAATCACATCAAGGGCCAGACATTATTTAATCGAAAAAAAGTCAAACATCTTTGACCGTCTTATTGCATGTGTCATATAGTCTTCTCACTTACAGTTTGGTCCACATAAAGTCCTAAAGAAGTCAGGAAAAAGTTCCTCAGCCATCATAGAAAAAAAGCGGCCCAAAAACGTCAGAAAAAGTGACAAAAAACGTTGGACAAAGTCGGAAAAAGCGCCCGAAAACGTCGGAAAAAGTGACAAATCGTCAAAATCGATGTGCGGGCCGGATCATAGTCTGCGAGGGGCCGGATTTGGCCCGCGGGCCTTGAGTTTGACACATGTGGTTTAGGACTCCTTCTATTAGCCCCTAGGGGTTTTCTTAATCTCACCTGCACAATCTTTATTTTATATTATTTTCTTTTCTTGTGTTACTGTTGATTTTATTGTGCAAAATAAACAAATTCAAAAATCTAAATAGTATTGTCTGTTATTGTTCATTGCTTCGTAATTCTGTGTGGTCTTTGATGTGCATCTGTTTTCTTTATCTTTTTACTATTTGTTCATGTAAGGAGTCCTTGAGTATGAAGAAAGGCGCCCATAAATAACCAGTCCCTCCAGAAAAACGTGATTATGTCATCGCATAATTCAACGCATAATCAGCCAAAGTCTGCATATTTATGCGGGGGGGGGGGACGCATTTTTTTCAAATACGCCGCACTTTCGCTGCATAAATTGCCGATTTCCGCGCAAAATATGCGGGGCTTGCATGATTTCATAATCCCCGCATTTTCGTTGCAAAAAAGTCCCACATATCTTAGCAGAAAGTTGAAAAATGTTGCGTTTACTTCACACAAGAGCAGCCATTTCCCCCTGTTGCCATGGGAACGTTATGAAGTGACGTAATTACGCGACGTGAACATCATCGAAAAGCTGCAAACCCCGCGATGAAGCCACGATGAAACCGCAGTTTTTGGAAGTTCCTGCAATTTCATCGCATAAAATTGCATAAATATCCCGCATATTCCATCGCATTTTTTAAGAAAACGTGCCGCATAATCCGCCTTTTTCTGGAAGGACTGAAATAAAATGTATTATTATTATTATTACTACTACTATCTGGCAGTACTTACAGACAGGCGGTAGTTCGTACTCAACCTCCAGTACGACTCGCTCCCCGACGTTCTTCAGCAGACTGATGATCTCATCGTGTCTGAACTTGGACAGGTTGATGCCGTTAACGGCTCGGATGTAGTCGCCCACGTTCAGCTGGTCGCTCCTGCACAGGCAGCCAAAACATGATCAGCTCTCATTTCACTTTAATGAAGTTTGTGATGTGCGAGCAGGGCGAAGCTTGAAAACCCCACACACAGAATAACTGTAAAATCAACGCGAACATCAAAACTAACAAAATACTTTTTTATTTAGATCTAATGATTGCAGTTGGTCCCCAGTGTACTTCTTTCACAAGTTTTGTCTTTAAGCTTTTTGAGTGTTAATCATTCATTATCTTGTGAAATAGTATTTTTTTCATTGATAAACGTAAAAATATATTCAGGGAGGACCCTAAACCCTCCACAAAATACTTAAGTCTTCCACAAACCTACGGAAAACACTGCATAAACATTACACAATCCACGTAGGCGAGATCTATTTTCATCTGTGAATTTTCCCCTTTTAAAACTGGTATTGGGGCGACCTCTATCTCACTCAGTAGGAGCTTAGCTGCGTGTCATCCCCTCTCTTTCTCTCCTCCCTTTCCTGTCTATCCACTGTCACTATCGAATAAAAGGGAAAAGCCCCAAAAAATAATCTTAAAAAAAAAACAAAAAAAAAACGGTATCGGTCTCTAAAGTCTCACATCGGTCGGGCTCTATAGTAGATACGATACAACTTCATTCTCAGTTTACACTCAAATTCGTTTGACTTTTTTCTTAAACTTTTAAATTTAACAGTTTAATCTATTAAATAAAACATACATACATTTGATAAAATAAAGGAAATTTGGTTATTTACAGTAACACACACACACTTTTCAATTTCTTTTACCATAGACAATGTAAATTCAGTGTTTTTATGTATTTCTTTTGATATTTTCGCGTTTTTAAAAAATACAGGAAAAATCTGAAAAAATAAAACAGAATAATTCCGTAAAATTACAGGTTTTTAAAACAATAAAAAAAAGTCATAATAATGATGCGATATCGTGAATCATATAGCAACTGCATCATCATTTTCGAATAATCACAACTAGATTTTTATTCCAAATCGTTCAGCCCTCGCCTAGAAATCTAGACCACCCTAGCGGCAGCAAAAGTAATTTGCAGCCAGGGTCGTCTAGCAACTCTCTGGTCAGGCCAATCACATCGTGTATAGAGTCGGTAGGCGGGGCTTAACATAATGACGGCAGAGTTGCGAATACAAAAAAGATGGCTGCTGAAGTCATTCTTAAAAAAGGAAGATGTGTTCAGAGTTTTGCCGACCGCATACTGCGAAAGTTTAATCTATCAGCTAGTGTTGCTCTGGTTGGTTGTAGAGCTATCCTATTGTGTGCAGAGGGAATATGAAAGACAACCGTTTAGCCCGCCCCTCCGATTGAGCCCAGCCAATGGGGAGTTCCCAGACCCAACATCTGGATGTGGGTCTGGCTCGTCAGGCTGGGTCAGCCCTAAATAAAACAGAAAAAAACGTAAGATGAAGAAATGTTTACTACCTGGCAGCGATGCCTCCCTGTCGCAGGTTTGAAACCCGGGGCTTCCCATCTTTGTCGATGCCGCCTGAGACCGTCAGTCCGAGCGTCGTCCCCTCCTTCTTCATCAGCTCCACCACCGAGCAGCCCCGAAACTCGTCTACATCACACGAACAAAGACAGGTGGACGTTAACTCCCATGAAGCTCTTTTCACTGTCTCTCCCTCTTTTCATACTTTACTGTAGGTTTTCTCCCCTCGCAGCTCGGAGGAATAATAAAAAGAGAGAAGTGAAGTCATCCTCTCTTCTTTCGTCCATCTATATTTTATCAAACTGAAATATTAAACAGCGGGGAGAGATGGATTGAGAGAAAGGAGATATTTCAAAGCAGGCCTGGTACAATCTGATGTGACCGGCCCTCAGGTGATAAAAGAGAAAGCAGAATTTCATTAAAATGTTGTATTTTAATATTAATCAGGCAGAGCCTCACTCTCTTTCATTCACACAGGATTAACACCATCAATGTCTTCCTATCCTCCCTCGTCTTCTGAAGAGGCTTTACACACGCGGCAGTGTCCTTTTTAAGTTTTTCTAAAACCAAATGTCAGCTCTGACTCACAGCCTGAAAAAGAAAAGCCCACAAACTCTTCTCCTCTGATCAAATGTTAGATGAACTAGTTTCTGCAGAGGCGGAGGAGGAAACTTCTGCCATTCAACTTGACAACAAAGCTTCTCTCAGCGGAAAAGAGCTGCACGATTTCAGACTATTACTATCAACCTGAAATAGCGTTTTCTTCTCAGCCTGCATAAGAAATGCGTCTGCAGCAAAGCATCCCGTCGTTCAGTACATTTAAATTCTACTACGACGACTGTCAGTGGATGTTTTGCTTTTGTTTACACGGTTCTGAAACACCAAGGCTGGTCCCTAAGCTCTACAAGTTCCTCTTACTACATAGATTTGCAGCTCTACTTTCCTCTTTCTGCCTCTGAGGCTCAACCAGTTCCACTAACTGGTTTTAAAGCTGTACCAGTTGCTCTTATAAGTGGTTCCAAATCTTTCGATGTCCTTTAACTCGCTCTGAACCTCGCTGTATAATTGCCCTGAGGTTTATACTTGTGCGCCGTTCTAGCAGAGCTGGTATGTGTGTGTGAGGAGTGTGTGGTAGAGCGAGGGAGAGAGTGACGGCGATTAGTTTCGGAGAGCGAGTACCGACTCCAGAGGCGTAGTGAGAGAAGCAAAGTGTCTCCCCTGTGTTTTCTGACCACGGTGGGAAATCTGTAGCAGGAAAGGTTAACCCTCTCCTTGATTTCATGCTGTTTACGGAGAAGGAGAACCATCAGGCTACGGCGTAGGGTCCGTATCTACACATACCTACGTATGTACCCCACTGCATCGATTTAATACAGAACCATAAATCTTGTTTCTCTGGTTCTGGAGCTCTACCTGTTCCTTTAACTGGATCAAAACTTCCTCTAACTCAGATATCTTCAACAGGGGGTCCATGACCCGTAGAGGGTCCTCAGAGTTACTGCAGGGGGGCCACCAAATTGTTGTTTGAAAGTTTCCAAGAAAATTTAAATGTGTTAACATGAATCCAACATATTACTGGTATATATAATACGGGTCCCTGCTCCGTCTCTCTTTCAGTCAGTCCTTCCAGAAAAATGCGGAGTTTTTTTGTGATTGTTGTGGGCAAAAATCCTTGATTATGCGGCACGTTTTCTTAAAAAATGCGATGGAATATGCGGGATATTTATGCAATTTTATGCGATGAAATTGCGGGAACTTGCAAAAATTGCGGTTTCATCGTGGCTTCATCGCGGGGTTTGCAGCTTTTCGATGATGTTCACGTTGCGTAATTACGTCACTTCATAACGTTCCCATGGCAACAGGGGGAAATTGCTGCTCTTGTGTGAAGTAAACGCAACATTTTTCAACTTTCTGCTAAGATATATGGGACTTTGTTGAAACGAAAATGCGGGGATTATGAAATCATGCAAGCCCCGCATATTTTGCGCGGAAATCGGCAATTTATGCAGCAAAAGTGCGGCGTATTTGAAAAAATGCACCCCCGCCGCATACATATGCAGACTTTGGCTGATTATGCATTACATTATGTGTAATGAACTGTGACTCACTCTTGACGCTTGTCTCCGTCACGTGATACGTTGCCGCTAAAATGAAACCCACAAGCTAGCAAAATGAGTAAAAAACAAACGTCTTTGGAAAGTTTCTTTACGAAGGGGAAAAGGCCCAATGAGGAGACAGAAGAAGAGCCTACGACTTCCAAGAAAAAGAAAGCTGCATTTAACAGACAATACCAGGAGTGCTACTTAAAATATGGATTTATCGCGACAGGTGATTCCCGTGCACCAAGCCCGCTCTGCATAATATGCGGTGACCGGCTCTCTAATGAGGCAATGAAGCCTTCAAAACTGCTTCGCCACTTGGAGACCAAGCACCCTGCATTAAAAGACAAGCCTTCGGAGTATTTTGAAAGAAAAAAGCATGAACAAGAAGGACAGAAGCAATTACTGGGGGCCACCACATCAACAAATGCGAGTGCACTGAGAGCATCATACTTGGTAGCTAATCGTATTGCTAAGGCTAAGAAGCCATTCACCATTGGTGAAGAATTGATCCTGCCCGCCACTAAAGACATTTGCCGTGAACTTCTTAAAAAGATAGCACAGGTGCCTCTTTCGGCTAGCACCGTCAGTCGGCGCATTGAGGAAATAGCAGAGGACATTGAGACACAATTGTTGGAGAGGATTAATACATCACCGTGGTACGCACTCCAGGTTGACGAGTCTACAGATATTGACAACAAGGCAATACTACTTGTTTATGTGCGATATCTTTATCAGGAGGATGTGCATGAGGATATGTTATGTGCACTATCGTTGCCAACCAAAACCACAGCTGCAGAACTATTCAAGTCGCTGGATGATTATATATCAGGAAAACTGAAATGGTCCTTTTGTGTCGGCATATGCACAGACGGAGCTGCTGCCATGACCGGACGGCTGTCTGGTTTAGCTACTCGGATTAAGGAGGTTGCACCTGAATGTGAGTCTACGCATTGTGTCATTCACAGAGAAATGCTGGCTAGCTGAAAAATACCACCGGAACTTAACAGCGTATTGAATGATGTCGTTAAAGTTATTAACCACATCAAAGCACACGCCCTTAACTCGCGCCTGTTCGAGCAGCTTTGTGAGGAGATGGACGTGGAGCACAGACACCTTCTCTTACACACAGAAATAAGATGGTTATCCCGAGGGAGATCGCTGGCCAGAGTGTTTGAATTACGAGAGCCGCTGCAGAGATTTCTCTCAGAAAAAAAGTCAGCGCTGGCAGCACATTTCAGTGACGAGGAATGGGTCGCAAAACTCGCTTACTTGTGCGACATATTCAACCTGCTCAATGAACTCAATCTGTCACTTCAGGGGAAAATGACAACTGTCTTCAAGTTGGCAGATAAAGTAGCTGCATTTAAAGCCAAACTGGATTTGTGGAGACGGCGCGTGAACAGAGGTATATTTGACATGTTTCAAACATTCGCGGGGATTTTGGAAGAGACTGAGCCCGAGCCTTCATTCTCTCAGCTGGTGCACGATCACCTGTCTTTGCTTTTAAAAGAGTTTGAGCGCTACTTCCCAACCACAAAAGACCCACGAACTGCCAAGGAATGGATCCGCGACCCATTTGTCAACAAACCAGGTGAATCCAGCATGTCTATGCAAGAAGAAGATCAACTGCTGGAGATCGCAAATGACGGCGGCCTTAAAAGTATGTTCGAGACAACAACTCTGCCGGTGTTCTGGATTAAAGTCACGGCAGAATACCCTGAGATCGCCACGAAAGCACTGAAAACCCTGTTGCCATTTCCAACATCCTATTTGTGTGAAGCGGGATTTTCTGCAGTGACAGCAACCAAAACAAAATTACGGAGTAGACTGGACATAAGCAGCACACTTCGGGTGTCATTGTCTCCCATTACTCCTAGATGGGACCGTCTCGTTGCAGAGAAACAAGCTCAGGGCTCCCATTGATTTAGCGTTATGGTGAGTTGTATTTTTCATGCACTTTATATTTGTTTTTGTGTTGTCTCTTATTTTGAAGGCATGTTTAAACATTACCATAGCGACCAGAGAGTGTTAGGGGGCAGAGAGGATGTTACTCATGTTATGTTGTTGGCGCGATGTTACGAGGACGCTGCTAATAAAGTTGCATACGAGTACACAGTGGATTCACGTTTATTATTATAAATACCACAGTTTTTATGCCGGTCGTATCATTTTATTTTGTGTATTTATCCGCCACACCTTAAAGGCCGGTCCGTGAAAATATTGTCTGACATTAAACCGGTCCGTGGCGCAAAAAAGGTTGGGGACCGCTGCTCTAAGAGGACTAAATCTAAAGCATGGGCATATTTTGGTTATTATAACTCCTGATTTCCAGAACGTCTGCGGATCAGCTCCGCTGCGTGTTGGCTGATCTGCCGTCCGGATTTGTTGCGGAACGGCTGCGGCCATGACTGAAGCTGAAGTCACGAGGACCCACGAGATCTCACGAATTCACGTAGAATAGAACCACAAAACCACCACCAGTTAGTTTCCATCCAGAGGAGTAGAGGGGAAACTACTCTGAGCTGTGTTTTCAAGGTGTAGTGCAGGGAAATATGATCCGCCGTGAGTATGGGATTTTATTTTGAAAATTAACCAGATTTTTATTTTGTTTCTGTGCTCGACTTCCTGTCCCGCACTATCTGCCCTGTGCTGAATTGCTGCGGAGCTCTCCGGCGTCCGGCAAAAATATAAGCTCTGCGCCGGAGTCAGGACGCAGCCGTTCTGCAGTCAGTGTAAATACACACATTGACTTTAATGGAAACCTATTGACTCCGCTGCCGTTCCGGAGCGGATCAGCAGACGTTCCGCAGTTGGTGTAAATTGGGGGTAAGAATGCCGAAGGACAGTCGACTGAAGATAGTTATCCTGTCTGCAGAACGTGCAGGAAAAAAGTTGGCGCTAAAGGGGGCAATATGTCAAATCTCCTGACTCATCTCCGTTGAATATTTGTTTACATATTGTTCTTTATGTCTTAGCTTGAATGGTTGGATTTGTATAATTTAAACCTGTCCTACTGGAAATGTTCCTGACAAATAAGCTGTTTACATTCTGAACCCTTGTTCCTTTGATGTTAAAAGTTGCACTTTTGATAAGGTTTTGCCTATATTTTTGTAATATAATAAACACTGTTACACTTTTTTTTAAACTATTTCAGCTTGTGACCTATTAGTGCTTTCTGAACATATTGAACACACTTTTAAAAATACCACGATAATACCGAAAACCGTGATCATTTTGGTCACTATAACCGTGAGGTTAAATTTTCATACCATCACTACTACAGCAGTGTGATAGTGTTGTAAGTAGGTCACCAGCTCCAGGTGGGAGGAGATAAACTGCGACTGCAAGCATCTTCCTGCAGATCACACAGATGGAAAACACCAGCTAAATGTTTGTGTGTGTCCTATTTTCTTAGCTGTGGTCTTTATTGGTTATAGACTGAATGGCAGTTGATGTGAATTGTTTATTTCTGTTGTAATTTTCGGGCGTAACTGTAAAGTTAAATTGGACGCACGAGTCTTCTACCCGGAAGTTATTCTACACAAACATTGTGATTGGTGGCCTGGTTGACAGCAGACCTGTCTGGGGAAAGTTCATTCACAGCCCATTTCCAAAGGGGCGTCACCAACGGACGCCGCTCAAACGCCTCTGGGCGCAATTGGGGATAGTCCTTCAACCAATCAGAGTGATGAAGGAGATGACGTATGCAGAGCGACAGAAAAACATCTCAACCAGCGAGCATGTTGCATCGTGTGAAGCCCGCCTCAACGGTTGTTATTGGTGCCTCGATTTGGAAAAATTGGAAATGGGCTTGAATGGGCTCTTGGCCAGACTGACTTACAGAGCAAATCTCAAATTTGCCGGAAGTTCGTCAGGGTTTACCCAGGCTATGTGATTGGGTCCATTAGCTCTAAAAGCAGAGCAGAACCAACGGGAAAGAATGGATAGAATAGATTACAAAGAATATAATAAAGGTATAAATAATATAAGCATAAATGCATGATACATGTTTTGTGTGTTACCTGGTATACTCTGCCTCCTGATGGCCAGCGCCCCATCTGGAGGTCTCGCCCCAGCAGAGTGTTTAGTGTACGGCCCCTCATCTGAAACACAAAAACAAACATATTATTCTGGTTCTGGAGCTCAACAATTTCCTCTTACTGGTTCCAAACCTCTATCAGTTTCTCTAAAATGGTTCTGAAGCCCCACAGTTCGTCTAAAAGGTTCTGAGGTACAACCAATTTCTCTTAACTGGTTCCTGTATGTAGCTCTGAAATTCACCACTTCCTCAAAGTGGTACCAAGCCTTTACCGGTTCTTTAACGGTCCAGTGTGTAGCGTGTTTAGTTGTTCATTATCAAAATCTGTGTTGCCCGTTTATAAACTTGTCCTTTTTCATGAATGTTTACATGCACCATCAATTCCAGGTATTCCTTTTGGCTTGAAATTTGACATTTGCGTTTGCATGAACTGGGGTAGACGCTCCATATACATGCTCCATCTTGAAATACGTTAGCCGGTAAGGGACATACAGGACATACTGCTCCACCTTTGTGTGTGTGTGTGTGTGTGTGTGTGTGTGTGTGTGTGTGTGTGTATAAGGGACATACAGGACATACTGCTCCGCCTTTCGCGTTTTCTCTGTCACATGATAAACTCACAGCTGCTGCTAATGCTGCTAACGGGTATCGTAGCTTCCCGGCCCCGGCAAGTTTGAAGAAGGAAACATGGAGGACCACACGTATTCAAAATCCAAATTTCAGGAACAGGAGTCTCCTTCTTCACCCAGAAAAAGAAAAAGGAGATTGAAAAGAGCAAGAGACCGGCTTTTTGAAGCGTGAAGGCTACCGTTGCTGTAATACGTACTTTGAACTGCGTGGTGAGAGATAGTTGATTGCGATATATGATCCCAACGCTAGACCACACAGTGGACCTTTAAACTGGTTCTGAGGCTCTACTATTTCCTTTAACTGGTCCCAGCCGTTCACCAGTTTCTCTAACATGTTTTGAAGCTATACCAGTTGCTCTTACTAGTTCCAGGCTTTTGCCAGTTCCTTCAACTGGCTCCAAACCTCAACCAGTTGTTTTTACTGGTTCTGAAAAGCACCACAACTCTCCTCTAAGTGGTTCCAAAGATGTACCAGTTCCTCTAACTGGTCCTGTAGCTCTACTAGTGGCTCGAACTGGCTCCTAACCAGCCCTTTTGACTGGGTTTGAAGCTCCAACAGTTCTTGGCACCTCTACCAGCTCCTCTAACTAGTTTTGAAGCTTGACTAGTTAGGTTGAATGGTTCTGAACTAGGGCTGCACAATTAATCGCAATTTTATCGAAATCGAAATCGCAATATGAACTAATGCAATATCCAAAATCGCAAGGGGGCACAATATTGGTTGTAATTTATAATTCATACTGTTTATTGATCCCCAGTGGGGAAATACAATTTACACTCTGTTTGTTAGAAATCACTACACACAGGCCTGAAATACACACACACATGCTCAGGACCTATTCATGCACAAATGGAGAGATGTCAGAGTGAGCGGGCTGCCAGTGCTGGACCAGCTGGACCAGCGCCCTGAGTGGTTGGGGGGGGCATCTGGCACCTGGCAGCACCCAGGAGTTGAACTGGCATCTCTCCAGCTACCAATCCACACTCTGTACTTTGGTCCGTACTGGGACTTGAACCAGCGCCCCTCCAGTTCCCAACCCAAGTCCCTACGGACTGAGCTACTGCCACCCCAAAGACAAATATGTGTCAAACCATTCTAAAATAAAGTATTGTGGTGCTGCAAAGACGTCCCGGCCTACAAATCCTATCCTACAGACTAAAAAAAATCACACTTCAATCATTTTTTTCAATGAAAATGAGAATAATGATACAAAAATGATCATTCCCTCCAATATCGTGAATCAAATCACAATCGCAATATCAGTCAAAATAATTGCAATTAGATATTTCACTCATATCGTTCAGCCCTATTCTGAAGCCCTACCAGCTCATATAACTGGTTTTGGACTTCTACCAGCTCATGTAACTGGTTTTGGACTTCTACCAGCTCATGTAACTGGTTTTGGACATCTACCAGCTCATCTAACTGGTTTTGGAGGTTCTGTCAGTGCCTCTAACTGACTCAAAACCTCAACCAGTTCCTTTAACTGGTTCTGAAGCTCTAAGTATCAGAGTTTTAAAGCTATAGTGGGCAACTATATTTTATTAATGAAGGTCCATACAAAGCTAATTAAGCCTATCAGCTCCAAAAAAAAACTCTGTCTGTATTTCTCAGTATAGCTATGTTTACAAAATGGTGTAGTCCGTCGACTTTTGCACGCAGCAGCTTGAGTGATGCGTCAGATATGAAGAGGACTGCTGCAACGGGTAAAGGCATGGCTGAAAACCCGAAGAAGCGCCCACGAAATCGTTCAGTCAGTGATTGCACTGCTAAGAAAAGACCTACACGTTCAGCAGAACTAAAATCCATAAAAGAAAGTGATCGACGACAAAGACAAACAAGGATAAACATTGGTGTGGCTTTTTCTATTTGGAGAGCGTTGAAAAAAAGAAAAGGTACAGATTTGTATGTTGCGCTCTTGAACAAGTTAATAATGAGTTCTGTAATGTAGTAGTAGGAGTAGGAGCAGGATCACGGAAGGCTTGCGTCATGTGGACGCGCCGACAGTGTTGTTGTCATTACTTTGAATTCCTCATGGAGGAAACAGAAACTACGCACTGTAGCTTTAAATGACCTCTGAGTCCACAGACAAACCTCACGGGTTAAAACATCTACTCTTGCGTCCCACAATGCATCTGTACTCACCATCACCATGAGACATCGCAGAGCTCCTACCACAAAAATACATCCCAGAGCTAAGATGCTATCTTGTTTAAAAAATACTGTAAACTAACTGTAATCCCGCTGGCCTCACTAGCCAGTCAGCTAGCACGTTAGCATCCTCGGCTTCAGATGATGCTACTCGTTAGCCTCCGACAAAGCTCTGAAAACTAACAGAAAGACTTCCACTGTCTGGTTTGCAGTCTAAAAGCTGCTGCTGCTGAGAGGTTTATAAAGTCAGCCTGTTCTCATGAATAAAGAAACGACTGCCAGAGAGGGGTGACCTCATCAGTGCAGCGACCAATCCCTGTGGAGAACGCAGTGGTCTATCTAAGTCAGGACCAATCTCAGCAGTCCGCCGGGAGACCTCCTGGTGATGTTCAGTTTTTTTTTCATTAAGGGAATGAAAACTAAATGAGGGCTCTCATCGTTATGGACAAGCGAGTAATAATGTTAGCTTCGCTGTTTCACTGTTTGCTGTTTTCAACATGTCAGTTTAGCCTCGTCTGTTTGCTGTTGTTTGTGATGGCTGCTCCCTAACTGGCCGGCTTCGCAGCAGTAGCGACAGTTTGCAAATCCACAAGCTAACGTGGGCTAACATCGACTCTGCTATTTATCGTTTAGTCAGGGTTAGACACTAACGAAGTGTCGCTATGGCAATGTGCGGCCGTTAATCTGGGGGGCAGAGATTCAGAAGGGGGGTTTAGCCTGGTCCTACCAGACTCTGGTCCACTAGCCTGGTCCTACCAGACTCTGGTCCACTAGCCTGGTCCTACCAGACTCTGGTCCACTAGCCTGGTCCTACCAGACTCTGGTCCATTTCATTGGTCCAGAGAGTCTGGCCTCTCTCCATTGACAAGTGTTAACATCCTTGAAGGCGGGTACTCTGTTGAAGTTTAAAACTATTGCATCTGCCCAGAGCCACTCTGGTAGCCTGGCTCCGCCCTCCTACGTCATCGCTTACTGCACCTTTAAGTACAGTAAATATCAGATACTTTTACTCAAGTAATATTCTTAAAGGAGACTTAAACTACTACCAAAGTGATGTTCTGGTAACATATTTGTACTTTTACTCAAGTATTGCTTTCAAGTACTTTATACAACAGTGGTTTTTGACCAATGTCACTATTCCGTTATACATACTGTCACACAACAACAGACATTGGATAATTAATTGATTAATCCATTAAGATCATTGAGAAAATAATCGACAATGAAAATGTTGATGCCCTAATATACACACGGTCAATCTGTGATTGTGTGACGGTGCAAACGTTTGAACGTGAAAAATCATCAAAAAGAATATGCTCCTTTGCACGGCGAGTTTCTCTGAATCGGTTTCCTGTTTTATCTCGTCACAGTTCGCGTTGTCCTATTTTCGGTCTTCTGTTTGGTTCTATTTCATGTTGCTCTGTTCTATTCTAATCTGCTCTAGATCTATTCTCCTCTATTTGGTTCCAGCAGCTGAGCTGAGCAGAAACAATGACACACACACACACACACACACACACACACACACACACACACACACACACACACACACACACACACACACCATAGCTAACTGAAGATGAAAGCTGAGCCTCCTCCACATGTAGGACAGCAGCATCTCTCCTTTTTCAGTCTCCAGCTACAGTTCATACTGTATACACACACACACATATATAAAATACTATATCCTCTGTGGTTTGTTATATAATATAAAAAATATTCTAAGCTTGTTTACAGTTTTTTTCGATTGCTAAAACGACAGTGGGCACACCTGGAGCTACATGTGCTAAACTCAGACTACAGTCTGCAGAGCAGCAGTTCATGTGGACCAAACTCTAGTTTGTTTTTCATTGATTGAACACAGTTTGAACAAAACTCTACAGACTTATCCCACGGCTTTAACCACAACCTGCACAACACTGTGGATCTACAGCGCGTTGTTCAAATGCTAACACACTGCTGTCAACACTGTTGCAGTTTTTTTTCCAATTGCTAAAACACAATTTTTACAAACTAGGCTGGTTTTATCAAAATACTTAACACAACACACACAAACTGCAAAATACCTCATATATATCCTGCAAAATTAAGCACCATAACCAAAACTACTGTACATATAGCATTATCAAAATCAAACTTTTGCACCAAATGGCACACACTTCATTCATATTACCACATTTTTGTCTAACCAACTACACACTGTTGGGCATAATGAAAAGCACTCTCTTATTTAGTATGCTCTGCCATAATAGTTCAAATTGTAGAAAATTCTTCAGATTGTTCACATGCACAGAAATATTTGCAGATACACACACACATGCTGTTTTTTATTTTTCACCAAACAAGTCAATGAAACATATGCACAGCACATATATTTACACTTGACGGAGAAGAAAAATATGCTCACAAAAAAACAGTAAACTGAAAAAGAAAATTGCAGAAAAAATGTGCAGACAAAATATATAGAAAAAAAAGAGGCATCATAGTGCTTACTTCCTGATTGAAGTGGTAACAATTAACCATTGTGGTGATTGGCCAGGTGGCACATGTATTGGCCAATTAGCTCATGTCGTGTCATTTTGAATGGCAGTGTGGAAACATGTGACTTTGTGTCATCCCCAACCGGCACCGTCAGACACCGCCTACCAAGAGTCTGGGTCTGCCGAGGCTTCTTCCTAAAAAAGGGAGTTTTTCCTCGCCACTGTCACACTAGCCATTAATAATGCTTGCTCTTGGGGGAATTACTGGAATTGTTGGGGCTTTGTAGATTATAGAGTGTGGTCTAGACCTACTCTATCTGTAAAGTGTCTCAAGATAACTCTTGTTATGATTTGATGCTATAAATAAAATTGAATTGAATTGTCTGATGGTCAAGTACCAGAAAAAGATGAACGTGGAGCCCGGGTCCTAGATGTTTAAAAGAGAAAACTCTTCCACGGCCGCGAGCTGAAATATGTTTTACTTGTATATTTCATAACCACTGAGGTTGAGTGTGCCACAGTAATGATCCATTTTTAATTATCCTACTTTCATACACGGGACGAACAAGTTTAAAAACCTCATGAACACACAAATAATACTTAAGTAGAAAAGATTAAAGAACGGCTTGCTTTCTCTGCCTCGGGGCTTTCATTAAAACAGCATAAGAAATTAAAAATAAAATAAAAAAATTAATAACTACATCCAATTTTGTTGAAATGAATGTGAAGGCAACCCACGAAGCCGATCTTAAAATACTCCACTTTTATTTCTGTGGGAAATGAACCCACTGTTAAAGAAAGCGATGGCAATCCCACCTCGTTCTACTCTGATTGGGATGATGCTCAGCTGCAGAGGTGGAAGTACATTTACTCAAGTACTTTAGTACAATTTTGGGGTACCTTTACTTTACTTGAGCATTTCCATTTGATGCTACTATATGCTTCTACTCCACTCAACGCATTCTCATGAACGGGTTTCTTCTGATTTTGTAGGAAAACTTATGCACACCCAATTCGTAAGATATCCCACGGCGTTAGGCGTTACGTGACGACCGGTCATGACAGTTAAGTCTGGCCAAGAAAAGGTGACTGTGAGCCGGGTACAGGGGCCTCTACAGTTAAGTTTAAAAGGTAAAGGTACTTTAAATATACATACATGTAGCGAAATCCATTCTCTGCATTTAACCCATCCCTCAAGGGAGCAGTGGGCAGCCATTTATAGCACCCAGGGAGGGACCAACTCCAGATCTGAGCTGGTGCCTTGCTCAAGGGCACTGACTGGAGAACCTAGTGCATGTTTTTTTTGATTAGAGATGCAACGATAGACCGGCCGGTGACCGGAATTGGCCGGTTTTCACGTGCTCGGCCATGACCGGCGACCGGCAGGTCAGTCTGACATATGGTGATTTCATGCCGGTCAACGCTACAATTAACTGACAACATAAGTTATACCAGTTACAGTTCTCCAGGACGCACGCACACACGGACGCCACAGCACGGACGCCACAGCACGGACGCCACAGCACGCTCTCTTTTTCCTTTCTCTCAACTTCTCCGCCGTGTGTCGCGCGTACCCCCTCGCGGTGTGAAGCGCGTGTCGGAGCTATTCTTGAACATGTAGGAACCTGGTGGATTAACCTGCAACATGTCAGCTGTTTGGGAATTCTTCAGCGTGTGAGCAGAAGATAACAAGTTTGCAATATGCAACACCTGCAAGGAGAAAGTAGGGCGTGGAGGGACGACACCAAAAACCAAAATCACATTTCTTTAGTTGATATTGACGTGAAAAGAAGGAAATGGTTCTAACATTGCTCTTTAGATGTGTGTGAATGTCCCACACCAGGAGTAATTTATATAGTTCTATTTTATAGTGATCCATTATCTGTTCAACACATGTTCTATTAAAGAAAAGATAAATAATTTATATTATAAATATTTGTGTGAGCTGTAAAGTGGTTAGAAAAAATGAAATCGGAATCGGCTGGCCTAACTCAATGAAAATCACCCTAGAAAGTAATCGGTGCATCTCTATTTTTGATGGTGGAGGAAACCAGAGAACCCCGATGCAAACATGGGGAGAAGATACAAACTCCACACAGAAAGGGCCAGAACAACTTAGATTCGAACCCAGAACCTTCTTGCTGTGAGGCCACAGTGCTAACCATTGGGCCACCATGCTGCTGTTTAGGCGACGTTAAGTGAGTGGCATGCGGCAACAACAGTTACGTTAAGGCACCAAATGGACTAGTTAAGATTAGAAAGAAAGATCGTTAAAATGAGCTCCAACTTTACCAGCTGCCACAATAAACACATTAACGCATCAATACTAATAATATAATATATATTGTTCTGCAGAATGAGTACTTTTACTTTTGGTACTTGTTTACGAAATAAAACTATCAAAAGCCGTCTCGGTTCGTCTTTCCACTGTTCCAACAATCACCACTCTGGTTTGGTTGAAATTAACCCTTAATTCACCCATTTACATGAGGAAATATGCTGGCTCTATACACGCTAAAAGTCCTGATTATTTACATGGAGTCTGGTGGAGATATGCTGGCTCTATACACGCTAAAAGTCCTGATTATTTACATGGAGTCTGGTGGAAATATGCTGGCTCTATACACGCTAAAAGTCCTGATTATTTACATGGAGTCTGGTGGAAATATGCTGGCTCTATACACGCTAAAAGTCCTGATTATTTACATGGAGTCTGGTGGAAATATGCTGGCTCTATACACGCTAAAAGTCCTGATTATTTACATGGAGTCTGGTGGAAATATGCTGGTTCTATACACGCTAAAAGTCCTGATTATTTACATGGAGTCTGGTGGAAATATGCTGGCTCTATACACGCTAAAAATCCTGATTATTTACATGGAGTCTGGTAGGTTTGGTGATGGTGATTTTGTTAAACTAAAGGGATCTTACTCTTTAACAGAAAGGTCTATCTCTGTAGGGATCCTTTCTATAATGTTGTCAGACACTTAGAATAATAATCTGAGTCTGTCAGCGGTAACAACAGAACTTTTAGTGGACGCTAACAGACGGTGAACATTTGTCCTGTAGGGTTACATTCCAGCCCGGTTTGCGTCTGCTGTTTACAGCGTTCTCGCCCAACACTGGACCAATTTTAAAGATTTTTGTTCACATTAGTCACTTAGACATAGCATGGGGAGTCCATGTTGAAAAGGACTGACAAATCTGAGTACTTCTTCAACAACAGGTACATCATGGTACCACTACTATTACTTTAAGAATCTGAATACTTTGTCCAGCGTTCAGTATTTCAACAGGAGAAATAAACAAACACCTGAAGCTTCAAACTGCTTCAGACTTTCAGAGAAAAAGCAGAAACGTGAACAGCACACTGATTCTCTCTCCGTATGTCTGCCCTCCTTTTTTCCTCTGTTCTCTCCCCTGGTAATACACACCACGAATATTACATTCATGAAAATAAGATGCAATCCCTTTCTCTCTCTCTCTCTCTCTCTCTCTCTCTCTGTCTTCTGCACACACTCACTCTGAAGGTCTCTCGTCCTAAAGCAACCTGCAGCGATTGACTGAATGAATCCATCAGGAGATCATTTTCCACGCCACACACAGTTAAACACACACATGCATGCTTACACACACACACACACACACACACACACACACACAGCTGGCGTTAGTCGTAAACAACCAGCTCTCTCTCTCTCTTTCTCTCTTTTCAATGTCAGCAGTTCACACCAAATGTCGCTCGACCGTCACATCGACACGACACACACATGTATGTTACACATGCAAACATGCTTAGCTCTCCATCATTCACACACACACACACACACACACACACACACACACACACACACACACACTCACACACACACTCTCTCTCTAAGCAGTTTCTCTATATCTCTCTACCTTTGTTCACTCTGCGTAGGATCTGGCAGCGACATTTAAACGACACGGCGATCATGGTGAAGCCGAGCCCAGCGTCGCCTCCCCCCCCAGCGCCATGCAGATGCAGCTGCCACAAACTACACCTCCTCTTACTCCTCCTCCTTCCTTCCTTCCTTCCTTCCTTCCTTCCTTCCTCCTCCTCCTCCTCCTCTTCCTCTGTGAGCTACCGTGTGACGAACGACCTCAAACAGAAACCATCATGGAGACGCTTCCTGAGGCTCAGCTAATGAGAGAGAGGGAGAGGGAGAGAGAGACAGAGACAGAGAGAGAGAGAGAGAGAGAGAGAGAGAGAGAGAGGGAGAGAGAGAGAGAGAGTGCTGCAGATGTGAAGCTCCTCCATAAAATGAGGCAGCGGAGGAGGAGGGGGGAGGCAGAGTCTGCGCAGATGGGAGGATGAAGAGGAGGAGGAGGAGGGGGGGATGATGGAGATGGAGGGAGAGGGGGAGGAGGGAGGCTGCTGCATCCGTCTGCTGGTTTCTAATGTGTTTCTGTGCAGCTGGATGGATGGAGGGATGAAGGAGACAAAATGGGAGGATGATGCAATGAATAGAGATAAAAATGAATTTAAGGAAGAAATGGTGGTAAATTAAGGTGGAGAGGAATGATTCAGGGATGAAAAGAAGCAAAAGACGGGAGGAAAGAAATCTGAAAAGGAATAAGGAAGGAAGGAAGGAAGGAAGGAAGGAGGTAACGAAGGAATGAAAAGAGGAATGAGCAAAGGAAGTTAAGGAAAGATGAAAGGATGGAGCGAAGGTGTAAATTAAGGAAGGAAGGAAGGATGGACGAACATTTAAAAAAGGAAGGAAGGAAGGAAGGAAGGAAGGAAAGGCGGAAGGAAAGATGAAAGGATGGAGCGAAGGTGTAAATTAAGGAAGGAAGAAAGGAAGGAAGGAAGGAAGGAAATAAAGGAAGGAGTACAAAAAGGAAGAAAGGAAGAACAAATAAATAAAGGAAGGATAGAAGGAAGGAAGAAAGGATGGAGGGAATGAATGAAAAAAGGAAGTAAGGAAAAAAACTGAATGGAAGAAAATTAAAGAAAGGGAGAAAGGAAGCAAAGAAAGGAAAGAAGCAAAGGAAGGAAAGAATAAAGGATATGATTTCGTTAGTGCAGAGGGAGAAAATGGCCACAGCAGGTATTTTTCCTCGCTAAAATTTGGCCTAACTTTGGAGCATGTAGCACGACACGGATTCCTTAGAGCGTCTAGTCTGATTTGATACCAGTATCGTCTGTCTTCAGCCTCTTAAAAGATCGATCTTGTGTAATAATAGTTCCTTTTTTCCCTGAACCAATAAGAAAACTGCTGTTCTGTCCTCTGTGCTGTCATTGGCTGAGAGTGGAGGAGGGGGGCGTGTCCTTGTCCAGCAGGTAGTGAAGTGGACATGTGGGTCAGTGTCCCAGCCGCAGATTACACCGGATTAGTGTGTGTGTGTGTGTGTGTGTGTGTGTGTGTATTAAAGGTATTTACATTGATATTACCATAACTGCAGAAAAATGCAGGTCAACATGCTGCGTATTAAACTATTAAACACATACTGTATCTCTCTCTCTCTCTCTCTCTCTGTGTCAGTGTCTCTCGACCTCTCCTCACTGTAAACCCACTGACGTGATAAAATGTGTCATTGTGTAGCTGTGGTTTGGTTCTGAGGGGTTCTGGTGCTGTTCAGCCAGAGTAGCAGCTGCACTCTGAGCCTCTCCCGCCCCCTGCTGGAGACAACAGGACAGCACAGCAGGAAAACATGGCCGTGTACTCACTATGTCCTGTACTGTATTTTATGTCCTGCTGAATTTATCCATAACCACAGTTACATCATCACTCTGTTGAAGTGTGTGCTGATACTACTACTTCTACTACTTCTACTACTACTACTACTACTACTACTACTACTACTGCTTCAGCTAATGCTACAAAAACTGATATTACTTAAAAACTAAAACATCTTATCAGCTGATAAAAGGATGGAGCCAAGGTGTAAAGGAAGGAAGGAAGGAAAGATATAAGGATGAAGATGTATAGGTAGGAAGGAAGGATGGAAGGAAAGAAAGAAAGAAAGAAGGAAAGAAAGAAGGAAAAAATGAAGGATATAAGGATGAAGATGTATAGAAAGGAAGGATGGAAAGAAGGAAGGAAAGAAAGAAAGAAAAAAAGACAAAAGAAAGAAGGAAGGATGAAAGGAAGGAAGGAAGGAAGGAAAGACAAAAGAAAGAAGGATGGAAGGATGGAAGGAAAGAAAGAAAGAACGAAAGAAAGAAAGAAAGAAAGAAAGAAAGAAAGAAAGAAAGAAAGAAGGAGGAAGGACTGATACTACTTCTAAAACTAACCCATTGTATAAACAGCAGCTCCTGTTGCCGGGACAGAAGGACAGAAGGAAGGAAGGAAGGAAGGAAGGAAGGAAGGAAGGAAGGAAGGAAGGAAGGAAGGAAGGAAGGAAGGAAGGACAGAAGGAAGGAAGGAAGGAAGGAAGGAAGGAAGGACAGAAGGAAGGAAGGAAGGACAGAAGGAAGGAAGGAAGGACAGAAGGACAGAAGGAAGGAAGGAAGGAAGGAAGGACAGAAGGAAGGAAGGAAGGAAGGAAGCACAGAAGGAAGGAAGGACAGAAGGACAGAAGGAAGGAAGGAAGGACAGAAGGAAGGAAGGACAGAAGGACAGAAAGAAGGAAGGAAGGAAGGACAGAAGGACAGAAGAAAGGAAGGACAGAAGGAAGGAAGGACAGAAGGAAGGAAGGAAGGAAGCACAGAAGGACAGAAGGAAGGAAGGAAGGACAGAAGGACAGAAGGAAAGAAGGAAGGAAGGAAGGACAGAAGGACAGAAGAAAGGAAGGACAGAAGGAAGGAAGGAAGGAAGGAAGGACAGAAGGACAGAAGAAAGGAAGGACAGAAGGAAGGAAGGAAGGACAGAAGGACAGAAGATCTAAACCTGACTGACTGAGACGAGGATTCAGCTGACAGACGTTAAACTGAAACGGATCATCTTCCAGAACCGTGTCCATCAGTCCAGCTGTTAGAGGGACGGTTACAGAGTCTTCTGAGCATCCAAAAAGGGCCAGTTCTCCTTCAGGAGAGATAGTCTTATAATAAGACCCTGACACACCAACCAGACCGTCGGCAGTAAAGCCAGCCGGACTGATCAGTCGGGTCCCGAGGTCCAAAAAATGCCTCAGAACACACTGAGGAGACGCCGACGTGAGCGTACGCTCTGCACGTAATACGTCTCCATAGCAGCAGGCGCCGCTGCTCTCTATTGTTTCCATTAACAGTCTGATTATTTACCAGAAAATGAAAACCGGCAGCTGATTGGACGAACGCGTCACGTGGTTCTTTTTTCCCCGGAAATTCCAAGGGGGTAAGCCTCTCCTCGGACCGTGAACCTCCTATGGCGCCATTTTGATGCTACCAAGCCATCACCCCCCGTTAGCATCCCATTGACTGCCATTCATTCTGACGTCACTTTGACAGAGAATAACTTTACATCTGAAGAGTTTAAAGACTCTATTTGTCCATTGTTTATTTCTAAAGAAACACGACAATGTATAAAAGGCTCCATTACCTTGTAGCTCACGTTATGGCTCCGTAGCAGACGTTTTTATAAAAATAGGCTAACGATTGGGTCATAACCACGAGACTTACTGTCTCATAGTAGAGGAATTACCGTATAGTACAGGAGAAGCTCTCAGGCAGTTTGGACTTCCATTAGCTGTTTAAGTGTAATTACTAATGTTAACTATCATTTTAGTGATCAATAATTAGCCTGTGTCTATGTTATCTCCTTACATATACCTACGCTCTCCGTCTCTGCTAGATTGGGAATGATTGAGATTTCTCTTGGCACAGCTACCAGAAGACTTCCAACTTTCAGACAGGTTGCTCACGTCACATCTACGTCTTCAAGCTCAGTTGGAGGCTGCTCAGTAACGCTCAGCCATCACCGGGAAAGATCTTCTAATATCCTTCACTGGTCTCCGTCCAGAGACACGGGATCTGTTGGTCCACTCTTATATACAGTCTATGGGAAATTCACAGCCAGACTGTCATGGCGGCTCGTTCAGAATACGATCTCATATTGTACTAAAATAGTTCACTGAAACGTGTTTCTGAAAACATTTTAAGAGAGAAATAGGCCGTGCAGTTGCTGAATCTGTCTTCATTTCAGATCAACAAAGGTCAGTTTAAAAGATTTTCGTCTACGTCTACTGGATAGTCGCGTCGCGTTCAATGGATTAATTTGCATAAAGATGGGCATCGGCCAGCTTTTGGACGCGCAGCATTTTTTCAAAATGCAGCGCCGCCTTCCCAGGATGCTTTGCGTGCACGTTGAAGTCACTTGACGTCACCCAGAGGAATAGAGTGGAGCACGGCGCGACAGAAGCATCGCACGGTCAAATGGATCTCTACCGTTATAATAAACCTCGGGAAAAAAAGAGGAAGATGGGCAGCTCCAAAATAGATGCAGCAAGGCACCATTATCTGATTTACATTTGTCACAAACTGGAGAAACAGAGGGGTAAAATGTATGTAACGGGACTAGGGCTGAACGATTTTGGAAAATAATCTAATTGCGATTTTTTTCACCAATATTGCGATTGCGATTTAATATGCGATTATTTTTTAAGCTCTTTGTCTTCTGTGTTATTCAACAAAGACGAGCTATAAATCATTGTATAGTATGAACAACACAAGATTAGACAGATTAAACTAACTGTTGTTTCCTGGAGGCCAGGCCTGGGTGTGATGATGAATTTATATGAATGACATCTTTTATTTAACTACTTCAGTCCCAGTAGTATACGGAGCACTGACCAAGCCTGGTGTAAACATTCATATGAAAGTCAGAAACTAATCACACAAACTAAAGTGCAGATTGCAAAAATATAAAAACAAATATGTGGCTTTACCACACTTAGTAGTATTTAGATTATTATTTACTGTAATAAACATATGTAAACATGTGGATTGCACTTTTTAAACACTGTCTTTGAATTTTACTAGACAGATAAATAAGTAAAAATATTATATATATATATATATATATATATGTGTGTGTTAGGGCTGTCAAACGATTACATTTTCTTAATCGCGATTAATCGTTGAATTTCTATAGTTAATCGCGATTAATAGCATATTTTATCACGATTAAAATTCTATTATTTTGCATTTCAGAACAGTTTTTAAGTCCATATTAACAATGGAAAGCCATTCTTACCAGTGGATCTGGATTGGGAATCAAATGAATGCTGGCGTAAATTACCAGTTTCATTGAATGCACCGTCTGTGTTTGTTACATACCGCTGTTGAATCCTCTACAGTGAAATACAGACAAACTTTACACCGTTTATCGTTAGCTGTCAGCATTGTAACCGTGTTTAATCCAGCTACTAGCTAGCGGTAGGCTAACGTTAGCTGCTGTCGAGTAGTGTTAACTAGCTAGCGGTAGGCTAACGTTAGCTGCTGTCGAGTAGTGTTAACTAGCTAGCGGTAGGCTAACATTAGCTGCTGTCGAGTATAGTGTTAACTAGCTAGCGGTAGGCTAACGTTAGCTGCTGTCGAGTGTAGTGTTAACTAGCTAGCGGTAGGCTAACGTTAGCTGCTGTCGAGTAGTGTTAACTAGCTAGCGGTAGGCTAACATTAGCTGCTGTCGAGTATAGTGTTAACTAGCTAGCGGTAGGCTAACGTTAGCTGCTGTCGAGTGTAGTGTTAACTAGCTAGCGGTAGGCTAACGTTAGCTGCTGTCGAGTGTAGTGTTAACTAGCTAGCGGTAGGCTAACGTTAGCTGCTGTCGAGTAGTGTTAACTAGCGTCACGTGCAGCAATATTTGTGTTTCCTGTAACGTCTGTTTCAGAGCATCAGAGAGAAGCGCAGACATATCAGTGGCTCCAGAATGAGGCACCGAAATCCGCTTTGCTATTCCTGCAGCAGCAGGATGTGTTACGAGGAAGTACGGCAAAATAGTCGCCTGTCGCAAAGCCAAGTGAAGTGAAAATAAATTAATAAATGGCGGCATGCGATTAATACGATTAAAAAAAAATGAACGCATTATGCTCGACCCTTAATCGCATCGTGATTAACGCGTTAATGCTGACAGCCCTTATGGTATATATATATATATATATATATATATATATATATATATATATATTACTGATCTCCAGTCAGTAACAAAACAAAAATGCACAAAATAAAAGGCATAACGTTTCTGTCGAGCCTGAGGCCATTGTACAACAGGTCAAGATACGGCGTAGTGTTAGCGTGCTAGTTGATGCTTTCTCTGCGGAGTGCACACTGATTTGCTCTCGCGAGTCACGTGACCAAATCGCAGCCTCTGCGATTAGGAAATCGCATTTTAACATATCGCGATATTATTGTATATGTGATTAATCGTTCAGCCCTAAACGTGACCTCATGTAACGGTGCATCACTCATCAATCATCATTTTTTAAAGACTTTTTTTAGGCATTTTAGGCCTTTATTTTACAGGACAGCTGAAGACATGAAAGGGGAGAGAGAGGACTAAACCTCTATATATGTGCACCCGCTCTACCAACTGAGCTATCTGGGCGCCATGGTGCATCACTTTAAACCTAATTATCCTGTGTCTGCTATCTATTGAACTCTGAATGAAGCCACTGCCTCTTTATTACTACGAGTTAACGTAGTGAACATGTCCCTGTGACATACGCACCAAACGAGAGAAAACCTTCCTCACAGCTTGTTGCACATCGTTTCACACTGAGGGAACATGTTGTTCAGCCCAGAAACCGTTGCTAAACGGTGCACACAGGTTTGAGATTGAACGTACCCCAGGTTTTGAACTCACCTGGTGTGATGTCACTTCCTGTCTGAGCCAGGTCTGAACCCAGAGCTAGACCGACACTGAACTCAGAACATCACAGATTCAAAGTCCAAAACCACCAACTCACCAACGGCCAGCTAGAACCAGAGAAACTAGAACCAGATCAAACCAGCTAGAACCAGAGAAACTAGAACCAGATCAAACCAGCTAGAACCAGAGAAACTAGAACCAGATCAAACCAGCTAGAACCAGAGAAACTAGAACCAGATCAAACCAGCTAGAACCAGAGAAACTAGAACCAGCTCAAACGACGTAGAACCAGAGAAACTAGAACCAGCTCAAACGACGTAGAACCAGAGAAACTAGAACCAGCTCAAACGACGTAGAACCAGAGAAACTAGAACCAGCCCAAACCACGTAGAACTAGAGACACTAGAACCAGCCCAAACCAGCTAGAACTAGAGAAAATAGAACCAGCCCAAACCACGTAGAACTAGAGACACTAGAACCAGCCCAAACCAGCTAGAACTAGAGAAACTAGAACCAGCCCAAACCAGCTAGAACCAAAGAAACTAGAACCAGCCCAAACCACGTAGAACCAGAGAAAATAGAACCAGCCCAAACCAGCTAGAACTAGAGAAAATAGAACCAGCCCAAACCACGTAGAACTAGAGACACTAGAACCAGCCCAAACCACGTAGAACTAGAGACACTAGAACCAGCCCAAACCAGCTAGAACTAGAGAAACTAGAACCAGCCCAAACCAGCTAGAACCAAAGAAACTAGAACCAGCCCAAACCACGTAGAACCAGAGAAAATAGAACCAGCCCAAACCAGCTAGAACTAGAGAAAATAGAACCAGCCCAAACCACGTAGAACTAGAGACACTAGAACCAGCCCAAACCAGCTAGAACTAGAGAAACTAGAACCAGCCCAAACCACGTAGAACCAGAGAAAATAGAACCAGCCCAAACCACGTAGAACCAGAGAAACTAGAACCAGCCCAAACCACGTAGAACTAGAGAAACTAGAACCAGCCCAAACCACGTAGAACCAAAGAAACTAGAACCAGCCCAAACCACGTAGAACCAGAGAAACTAGAACCAGCCCAAACCACGTAGAACTAGAGAAACTAGAACCAGCCCAAACCACGTAGAACCAAAGAAACTAGAACCAGCCCAAACCACGTAGAACCAGAGAAACTAGAACCAGCCCAAACCACGTAGAACCAGAGAAACTAGAACCAGCCCAAACAATGTAGAACTAGAGAACCAAACTCAGTTAAACAGTTAAAGTATTTTTCTATGATTTTACATTAGCATGGTTCCACAGCAGGTGTTACATTAGAGTAATTTAAATACAACATGCCAGTTACAGGGAGAAAATAAAAATAAAACTGCAGTTAAATACTTGCACTTATGCCGTTATGACTTCTACTTCTACTACATAGTACTTCTACTACTGCACTGCTGCTTCCTGTACACCGTCACAGAGGTCTTACAGCCGTCCCTGTATGCACATCAGCTGTAATAACACGGTATAATGAGCTGATGAAGCCCATCATACTGCTGTTAAATCAACCAGCCCCCCAAAACACACACACACACACACACACACACGGCTGCAACCGTTACCATGGAAACAAGCTGATGAATAATTGAGGGGAAGAGAGCGACCCTGCACCGTACAAAGAGCGATTTTGAGAGATGAAAGAAGTGTTCACACCACACACACTACACACACACACACACACACACACTACAGGTTATCATCACAGCCTCAAGCATTTCAAAATAACCAAATGAGAGTATAACACTGACAGTGTGTGTGTGTCAACACCCACAAGTTAAACCTGCGGGTTTGAGTAGCATGACATCTCTTTATGTAAGCGTACACACACACACACACACACACACACACACACACACACACACACACACACACACACACTCTGACGGTGATAATAACAGTGTTCTAGAGAAGGAAGAGGACGTGTAAACCTTTAATTAGTGCCAAAAGTCACAGTCAGACTGTCAGCTCTACGTGTGTGAGGAACAGATGGGACAAACCGACAGCTCTGTTATCACTAAACCAAGAACACTTCAGATCAGCAGCTCGATCTCTGACTCAGCTGCTCTGTGAGACACTTTGAGAAATAAAAACCCTGCTTGAAGCTACTGTTACGGAAAATGCTACATTTGGTAAGGCCTTACCAGGAATATAATAATATGGGGAATATACTGTTTACACAACCCGTATCAAATCAGGAATATTGTCATATTCGGAATAATAGTGTATTAGTGTGCGTGTAAATGTACTCAACGTTTACTGACATGAAGTTTTTTGGGAAGTTTCCATACTACGACTACTACTACTACTACTACTACTACTACCACCAGAAGAAGGATCAGCGATTCCTCCAGTATTTCTTCTCAAATAACGAAGGTAAAGCATGTGGGCTCCGACAGGACTTAATGGTGCATTCATGTGCACCGCCTTAACCCAAACTGTGCATTCAATTGCACCTCATGAACTCTGAGGAACTCAAACTGAAAGTACCCTTCTGCCATCTCGTGGCTCTTATTGTGGCATTTTTGTCCCTGTTGAAAAACAATGTTTAAAACGAAAGTCAAATCGAATCATGACACCCCTGTCTATGTAAAAAGCAAACGGGACAGAAAATGAACTTCTGTGATTGAGTTCTGATGCAGCTCTGGGCCCATTCATGTCCGTCTCTGCAGCACTTTAAGGTTTTCTACATCACAAGGTTGAACTGTGGATTTAGGAGGAATTAGCACGTCATTTTATTTAGCAGTTCTTTAATTTAGGAGAACTAATTAAACATCATATCCAAATAATGAGGGCAAAGTGCTCTGAATCCCAGGACGCCTACAGATTAATTAAGGCGAACTTGTGCAGATTTCTGCTCTACTTTTTCCCTCTGTGGTTGTGTGCGTTCAGAGAACACAGCCTCCAAACTAACAGGAATCCCAGCTAATGAAAAAGTGTGAAACGTGGGACTGAAGAGTCTAACACACATTCACACATGGTGAAAAAACAGGTGCCTTGTTGATGACACAATGCCAAGAACACGTTTTTTTTTGTTGCTTTTAACATATTTTTTTACTTGCTCAATTTGACCAGAATCAGATAAACCTAGCACTACCACCTTGCTGTTGTATGTCTGTCCAAACCAGAGATTGTAAAAATATTGGACGTAGCATCTGTGACATCACCCATTGGTTTGTGAACTGCCGCTTTGAAGCCAGCAGTTTGCATTTTGGCCGTTGCCATCTTGGTATTTTGGAGCCAGAAGTGAACATATTTCGACAAAAGGGCAGAGCTGGGGAGGATGACGTGTCTAAGCCAGTGTTATGGTTTCAATGACGCTGTGCTAAGCTAAACGCTAAAGAGGGAAAGTCTTTCAACCCTTCTGACGCGAGTCATCCAGATAAACGCGGTCCTACAGGTACTGGCGCCGTTCATCTGCATGTACGGCTAGTTGAAAATCGGCGACTTTCTCTAAGTTACCAGCTAACGCAAGCTAGCTTGGTTGGTAGGCAGAACGCTGAACAATACATTTTTAGGCGACCAAATTGTTCCAATCAACTTTGATGAAGTGAAAACACACAGTGAGATGGTCAAAATTTAAGATGAAACAAGGAAATCAGCCAAAAACAAGTTCAGGTCTATTTTAATGGCCCCAGTGTTAGCATGGTTAGCATCGCTAAGCCTCTGTCCTGATTGACAGGTCCTAAAGCATCCCCTGCTTTATCGTCTGGACCCTGTTTCCCTATGTTTTTGTGTCTAAGCGTCTGATGGGAACAACAATCTTTGACAGTGGTCCAGTATTAAGCGAGATCGCTGCAGTAGGCAGAGGAGAAATAAGCTACAATGTAAGTTAATAGGGCAATTGTACAGCTTTTATTTACCTTCACAAAAGTGCTCGTTTTGCCGCTGACAGACTCAGATTAATATTCTAAATGTCTGACAACATTATGGAAAGGATTTTTAAGGAGGTCGACCTTTCTGTTAAAGAGTGACATCCTTTTGTTAAACATAAAAACATCCGCGAAATTTAGTTCACTAAACCCACCAGACTCCATGTAAATAAACAGTAATTTTAGCATCGTAAAATACACTTCATTCAAAGTCGACAGAAACAAAATAAAACTATGAAAAGCCGTTTTGGGTCGTCTTTCCACTTTTCCAACCATCACAACTCTATTTTCGATGGAAATAAACACATAGTTTATCGATTTACATGTGGAAATATGTTGGCTCTATACACGCTAAAAGTACAGTTTTTTTAAATGGAGTCTGGTGGGTTTAGCGCTAGCGACTTCAGAGCTGTTTCTGGTTAAACAGAAAGGTCTCAAAGAGGTTTTAAAGGTCTATCTCTGTAGGGATCCTTTCCATAATGTTGTCAGACACTTAGAATATTAATCTGAGTCTGTCAGCGGCAAAACGAGCACTTTTGTGAAGGGAAATACAAGCTGCACAATTGCCCTATTAACTTACATTGTAGCTTGTTTCGCAGCTGCCGACTGCAGCGATCTCGCTTAATACTGGACCAATGTCAAAGATTGTTGTTCCCATCGGCCACTTAGACACAAAAACATAGGGAAACAGGGTCCAGGTTAAAAAAGAATGGTAGTTACCCTTTAAAGTCTAAGTGGACGTTATGTCAAATTTGAAGAAAACCCCTCAAGGCGTTCCTGAGATATGGCGTTCACAAGAATGGGACGGATGACCCGAAAACATAATGATGAACTTAAAATGCTAAAATCAGACAGCCGACCCTCCATTCAGCCGCCTCGTTAATCTCCATCATGTTTAACACGGGACCAGTTATGCTAATAAAGTCCTTATTTAAAGCCTTAATTAGCACATTTTTTTCTATGTCAACAAACTGCTGTGAACTGCAGCGGGCTGAACTCTGCAGAAAAGTCAACATGGTTTCACCTCATTCATGTGCAAATTTATGCATCATAATGTTTCAACGTGTAATGAGATCGACAAGCGTACAGAGAGAAGATGGCTGGCAGAAACAAGGGCAGCTGTCTGGTTATAAAAGGAGGTAGGGAGGCCTACAGGTGACACACAGGTGACATCACTGATGGAGGCGGGGCCACAGGCTTCAGAGTGACACCTGTAACTATGAACTGTCACTGCGGTCAAACATACGGGGTTCCCACACATTTTCATGGACAACATTTCAAAACTCTTTCATGACTTTTCAATGATCCATAACAAAATGTCCATGACCACTCGGTATAACCCAAACAGAACTATAAAGTATACTTTACTTCAAACATTAATTGTTGTATGAAAACAAATAGTAACCTTTATAAATATTAAACAGTTGGTTATGTTCATGTGTTTAATGCATTTGATTATAAACTCATTTCTGGTAGGGCTGCACAATTAATCGCAATTGTATCGAAATCGCCATATGGACTAGTGCAATATCCAAATCGCAGGGGGTCGCAATATTTGTTAATGGCAAAATATATGTCCATCCGTTCTGAATGAAGTATTGTGATGCTGCAGAGACGTCCCGGACTACAAATCCTATCCTACAGACTACAGAAAACATCTTTGTTTGGTACAGATCCTCGCAAAAATCACACTATAATCAATTTAATTTCTTTCAATGTTAATAATTTTCAATGAAAATGAGAATAATGATACAAAAACGATCATTCCCTCCAATATCGTGAATCATATCGCAATCTTAATATCAGTCAAAATAATCGCAATTAGATATTTCACTCATATCGTGCAGCCCTAATTTCTGGATGCAAATTTCAAAAACATAACAGGGTTTGTCCTTCATAGAGGAATTGTTGGCGTCTCTCCAAAGAGGTTTTAGGCAGCACCAAATGAAAACCACCAGTGCCAAAATGATAAGAATGGAGAGAGAAAATAGCAATTTAAATCCTCTTCAACTATGTTTAATAGCAATTTACGAAACAACAGTTGAAAAGCAGAGCATAAACTGGAATAGGAGCTCTTATCTCAGGCCTTACGTGATCGCACACACGGACACGGAGGAATAAAAAAACATGATGGACTCTTCAGAAGCGGTCATTATCTTCACTCAAGCTGCGATCAGCCTGCCCAGGGACTACGGGTGAAAATTAGCTCTTGAGCTAAAACCTGGTACTATGCATCTCTCCTCTTGAGGTTAATGTTTATTGTACGCTGTCCCTGTTTCTCTAAATAAATAAAATTTAAAAAAAATTAAAAGTTTCTGCGCGGGAAAGTCGCCGGACGCCACAATCTTCTGAACATAGTCATACTGAGAAATCCAGAGACAGTTGTGTGGAGCTGATAGTCTTAATTAGCTTTGTAGCAACTCATTTGGCAACGGCTTGAATGTAACGGACGTTCATTAATATCAAAAAGTTACGCACTAAAGCTTTAAAAGCCATCTTCTAACCGTATACAAACTGGGAACTATATTCTCAGAAAGGCGAAGCACTGCTACTTCTGTTACTTGGGCGGAGTGATTTGCTCGCAGCACCTGAGAAGCCCCGTGGTGAGGAGCAGAGAGTAGCAGTGCTTCTCCTTTCTGAGAATATAGTTCCCAGTATGTATACAGTTAGAAGATGTCTGTGTCTCATGTGACCTTGTTATTTGTACACGCTGTGACTACAAATCACAACATGTAAATAGGAACATGTTGGCGTTATTTTGTCACTTATTGGGAGCAGTAGGCTAGATGGAGCCGGTTACCTCCAGGATCTGTGCTAACCAAGCTAGCGGTGGGGGCGTCAGACAGAGTTACAACACGCACAGAGATGAGAAGGGTATGTATGGACTTATCTAACTCTGGGGGAGACGGTGAATAAGCTAAAGTCCCAATAAGTCTGCGTGTTCCTTTAACACCCACTCAGTGCACATCCTCCATCCATCCATTCCACCTGTCAATGAATACAAACCCAGCACCTTCCTGCTGCGAGGAGAGACGCATCTAACCACTGTGCTGCCTCCCAAATGAAAACTAAAATAACGTCAGTGCAACTGGGGCTTAAAGCTCAATAACATTTAGAAGCACTGAAGCAAGTGTGGAATTAAAGCTAAATACCAACAGCAGTTACGACTAATTTAGGCTTTTATTTGGACGTCAAACTGAAAGTAAGTGCACATGAGATGTTGCTAAAAATCCCTCGTAGCACAAGGAGAAAAACAACTACAGTGACAATAATGTGTGGAACAACAAGAGGATATCTCTCGAGTTCTGCTGCATCGATTTTAATCCTTTTTGCAAAGTGTTCATCATGAGTCCACCAATGTGAAAGGAGTGCAATGTTAAATCAGTGGAGAACTCTTTTAGGCAATTAGTTTAGTGGCAAAAACAATAATTGGTAACTATTTTAATAATCAGTTAAATGTTTCATCATCTTGAATATAAAGATTGTTTTTAAGTCTTTGTAAACTGAATATATTTAAGTTTTGGACTGTTGGTCGGAGAAAATAAGCAATTCAAAGACGTTTGAAGACAGCTGTGAAAATTATTTTTAAGACCAACCTTAAGATGCTTGTAGGGCTGCCACCTCTTAGTCGATTAGTCGACTAATCGGTCGTTTTGGTCTTAGTCGACTAAGATTTCTTTAGTTGATGAGTCATTTTTTATGCTTATTCATGCTTAATTACTCATTTCCAAGAAACTTATGAGCACATTTCTGGTAAACACAAGATTTAAAGTGGTGCTTTTGCAGGATTAATTGTGGAGAAACTCAGTTTTACAGATGGTTCATTAACTACATTTATATTGTGCTTTTCTAGTCTTAACCACCTCTCAAAGAGCACAGCTCTGTCGATTACATCAACTAATCGATTAATCGACAAAATCATATAAGCGTTAGTCGACTAAGAATTTCTTTAGTCGAGGACAGCCCTAGATGCTTGAGGTTACACAGGCCGAACTAGGCTAAACCAATGCCTGGCTAAAAAGAGAATCAGGACTAAAATCACACGGAGGAAGGTCTGATGAGAGAGAGTGTGTCTCTGGGTTAGCCAGTCAACCGGCCTTAAATTGCCTTCATATAGAATTACACGCTGTGCTAAACACACACAAACCGACTCACTGCTAGCTGGTAGCTGCAAGAAATGTCTCTTGGCAGCTCTGCCACACAGAGACGAAGAAAACGTCATTTCTCACACAGAAATAATAAAGTTCAGTGTCAGTTATTAGCACCGAAACACATCCAAACACTCACAAATGCTGTTTCAAATATAAAATGTGAAATGTACACAAATGTGCTTCCTACAAAGATTCACAGAGCCGTTGGATTGACAGTATTTGTGAGCTCTTCAGCAGCAAAACAGCCACATTTGTGCACAAGCATCGAGCGTACTGCCGTTCAGTTGATTCAGGAACATCTGAGACAACAAGGTCGGACACCAACGTGAATCCTTGATCATCTGCTCGCAGCTCGCAGTGCTAGCTAACACTTTGATCAGTGTAAACAGTTTAGTTCAAGTCCTGTTGCAGATTTCTCTCTGGAGGGAGACAGATGAATGTGTGTGAGCTGTGAACCAGAGTTCACCCACAGAAACTAAAATATATTTCTGAATCTCATTTAAGCTCAGAAGACATCTGAGAAAAATTCAGCAGATAAAACAACAGGCATGTAAACATTTAGATGTGAGGAGTGTATAGAAAATACACAAATACAAATTAATACTTTCAGGCTAAGTTACTTAAATTTACTCTGCAACTAACTAAGTCTGCAACTAAACCTGCAACTAGCTCAGTCTGCAACTAGCTCAGTCTGCGACTAACTAAGTCTGTAACTAAGTCTGCAACTAAACCTGCAACTAGCTCAGTCTGAAACTAACTAAGTCTGCAACTAAACCTGCAACTAGCTCAGTCTGAAACTAACTAAGTCTGCAACTAAACCTGCAACTAGCTCAGTCTGCAACTAGCTCAGTCTGAAACTAACTAAGTCTGCAACTAAACCTGCAACTAGCTCAGTCTGAAACTAACAAAGCCTGCAACTAAACCTGCAACTAGCTCAGTCTGCAACTAAACCTGCAACTAACTCAGTCTGCAACTAACAAAGCCTGCAACTAAACCTGCAACTAGCTCAGTCTGCAACTAAACCTGCAACTAGCTCAGTCTGAAACTAACAAAGCCTGCAACTAAACCTGCAACTAGCTCAGTCTGCAACTAAACCTGCAACTAACTCAGTCTGCAACTAACAAAGCCTGCAACTAAACCTGCAACTAACTCAGTCTGCAACTAACAAAGCCTGCAACTAAACCTGCAACTAGCTCAGTCTGCAACTAAGTCTGCAACTAACAAAGCCTGCAACTAAACCTGCAACTAGCTCAGTCTGCAACTAAACCTGCAACTAACTCAGTCTGCAACTAACTAAGCCTGCAATTAAGTTAACTGCAGACTAGGTTAATTGCAGGCTTAGCTAATTGCAGACTTAGTAGCAAAGGATATATTTTCATATTATAGCGTTTTATTGAAAGAATGTAGGTTTTTGAATAATTGATTATGTATATGATTACTGAGTGTGTAGGAAGGGTGTGTTAAACGAGGCATCTGTAATGTCTTAAACATTAGACTAAAAACGGCTGATATGGATATTGTGATGTGGACTGTGAATAAGACTGGCCAGATTCAGTGGCTAAGTTTAAAAGGCAGGAGACCACGATCAGTACAAACAAGTCAAAGGTACAAGACGTGACACGTTGAGGAGAGACCACAACTCCCACTGAGCCAGAAGCATCTAATCTGAGAGCTTAACAGCCTGTCGTGGCTAATAGCAGGCTGAAGTTAAAGAATGAGCTTTGCAGAGCTCACTGGATAAATTAAATTCATTTGGGCTACATTTTGTATCCGTTTGGCAGCCATATTGCAGAGTTTTTTCTGTCTGATTACATCATGAATGTATAGTAAGAACTGGATACAGCGATCGAGACAGAGCCCTGTTCAATCCTATGAGAGTTGCTCAGTGGCGCATGAAGCCATCATCGAGCCAAAACCATGTACCGCAGGCGCACTAGATACCTCCGCCTGCCGAGCCGGCTACTTCCAGTTTAGCGCTCTGCTAACTTGAACGGGCATTAATTAATTTAATCATGCAGCTCTTCTAGACTTTCCAAATGTTATCGGAACCGAATGGATCAAATTCTGATTGTGAAACAAGTAATTTCGCAGGGGTTGTGGCACTTAAAAAATATGTATTTACTGATTTACAGACATCTCTTTCGCCATGTAAGTCCCCCTCCATGGCATCAAGTAACGGACATAGAAGTTATATGACACAGAAAATAGTAAAAGATGTATATCCCAGTTACTTAAACTCCAAGGTGATGTCTTTAAATGTATTGGTTTTGTCAGTCCAAAACCCCAAAGATATTCAGTTTAATATGATTTTAAACAGAAAAGAGCAGGAAAACTCCATATTTGAGAGGCTGAAAACAGCATTTTCGGCCGTTTTTGCATTTAAAAATTAATCAATAATCAAAATAGTTGCAGATGATTTTTTTTGTCGATTGACTAATCGATAAGTCGACTGATCGTTGCAGCTCTAATGTAAAGTTAAAAGGTCTTATTCATGAAGTTGCACTTGATTTAAAAGATTACAAACTTGTGAAGAATATTTTTAGCCTCTCCGTGTGAAACATTCTACTTTTATGTCTGTTGCTGTTATGACTCCTGCTGACTGCTGACTCTTACAAATGCACTGCATGTAACAATCCCACTTTGCTGCCTACGTTCGGTACTTCAGTACACATTTTGAGTAAGAAATGAGGCCCGAACCCCTACACCAGAACCTGGAACAACACTATAGAGCAAAAGATTGGAAGCAGAATCAAAAACCACTAAACTGTGACAGAACTGAAGGAATAAATTGGACAAATGTCTGAACCAGAAAGCAACAATCAGACCAGAAACAACAAGTTATAACCTGGAGCTATAACCTCCAGTTTTACGTGATACCTGAGTTAGAAAACTTCAACAAAATAAGAATTAAATGTATTTATGTTGCCAAAAAAAGCTGTGAAATTTGGTTTGTGATGTGCTTGTGGTGTGTCTGTCTGTGTGTGTGTGTGTGTGTGTGTGTGTGTGTGTGTGTGTGTGTGTGTGTGTTTCTTTCCCACATTGTCCACATTCCTTTCCACAGTCAACACTTCCTCCCTTGTTATTACCCACAAACCACCTGGCCGCCCTGTCACCTGGATACCTGAGTGTGTATATGTGTGTGTGCGTGCGCGTGTGTGTCTGTAACCGAGCAGCGCTTCGCTACCGACCTTCATCTATAATACAAGACCTTACACACACACACACACACACACACACACACACACACACTCAAGGCTACTTCATAATCTGTCGATCAGCTCCTCGCTCGCTCTCTCACAGCAACACAATAAAACAAAGACCCTCTCTCTCTCTCTCTCTCTCTCTGCTCTTTCTCTCTGCTCTTTCTCTCCAGGAGTCACTCACTCAGTAGGTGTGTGTTGTACTTGCTGGTGTAGTAGTAAACGTCTTCGTAGCCTTCCTGGTAATCGTCATCCGCCCGGTACCTCCTCCCTCGCCTCCTCCTGCCCAGCAGGCGCAGCAGGGCCAGGAACCGCTCCATCACCACCAACACCAGCCGCAGGAGGTCCAAACTGGGCCAACCTGTGCCAGGCTAGGCTATAAGCTTACAACAATAACGACAGGAGCTAACGGAAAGCAGTATTCCACAGAGAGAGAGAGAGAGGGAGATCAGGTTTCCTCCTCACTTCTGCACACACACACACACACACCTCTGTATGTCACACGCACACATGTCCACACGTTAGCTAGCTTGTAGAGCACACACACACACACACACTCAGTCACATGCTCTTTGTATTCTCTGCTCTATCTGCAGCCTCCCTCTCCTCCTCTGTTCCTGTCTTCTTTCGGCTGTTGGTGCATCTAGCCGGGCTCGGCCAATCACAGGGCTTGCAGCTCACACACACACACACACACACACTCTAACACACCACTCCTCCATCTCAGCACTCCATTGTGTGTGAATGTGTGTGTGCACACTGTAAATGTGCACTTGAAGAGTCAGCAGGGAGGAGGCGAGATCCCTTCCTTCATTAGCTCCTTCCATCCTCTGTTGCATCCTGTCTTCCGTTATTTTTCCTTCCTTCCTTCCTTTGTTCCAGTGCTTCCTTTTTTCCTTCCTTCCTTCATTATTTCCTTCCTCACTCTATCCATATTTTTAGTTTCCTTTCGTACCTTCCTCCACCTCCTCCTCTTCACACATACTTCATTCCAGTGAGGGGGAGGGGAGAGCTCTTCAGGCGTGTGTGTGTGTGTGTGTGTGTGTGTGTGTGTGTGTGTGTGTGTGTGTGTGTGTGTGTGTGTGTGTGTGTGTGTGTGAGAATTCCAGAGAGCGGTCTGTAATTGAACACTGGATGAGAGGAGAGGAAACAAGGAGAAGAGGAGGAAGAGGAGAGGGAGCAAAAGAAAGAGAAGGTAGAGCGGAGGGAGGCTAGGAAAGGAGAAGAAAGGGAGAGGAGAGGGAACTAGGAGAGGAAGATGAAAGGAAATGTGAGGAAAGGAAACTAGGAGAAGAGAAGAAGAGGGATGAAAAGAAAGAGGAGGAAGAGCAGAGGAAACTAGGAAAGGAGAGGAGTCTAGAAAAGGAGAAGAAAGGAAGAGGAGAGGGAACAAGGAGAGGATGGTGAAAGTAAATGTGAGGAAAGGAGACAAACAAGGAGAGGAGAGAAGGCAAAAGAGGAAAGAGGAAAATAAAGAGGAAGAAGAGGACAGGGAAAAAGGAGAAAAAGGAGGAGAGGATGATGAAAGAAAGGGGAAAGAGAGGAAACTAGGAGAGGAGACAAGCAGATGGGGCTATAAGCAACATGGCATCATGACTTTGCGTAAACATACACGCCACTTTCCTAAACTCAAATGGCGTGTTATCTGTACGCATTTTCAGCTATCCACGTGTATGTCTACGCTGTATACAGCGGACGTAAACATACACGCCACATGGCGTCGCCACGTTGCGTGTTATCGCGAGAACGTGACGTACTATCGCCAGAACAACGTCGCGCGTGTAAAAAAAAAAACAAAAAGAAAAGAAAGGTTGGGTTTAGGAAAAGAACACAGGGAAGGCTTTAGTAACACAAAAAAGCGACAAAAACACGGAAAATAATGACAAAAACAAACGGTTGGGTTTAGGAAAGAAACATTGGGGAAGGCTTAAAAAAAAAAATTTTTTTAAACGGCTGAAAATCGCCACACGCGGGACGCAGACCCAGCTCTCCTGGGTGACAGTCCTGTGTTTTACCCAGCCTCCACCGCAACCTACATCCCTTTATACTACTCGCTATGTCGAAAATTCACTCATCATGTAGGTCAATGGCGGGCGAATTGCGTTGATAAACACGCTAAAAAGCGATTATGCGTCTTGATAACACGAACATGAAATCAGTCTGCTATAAGGAACATTTACCCGCTGGGTGCCGTTCGTTTGGGCAGATGAACACCGCGATCATGCTTGGGTGCAGTGTTGCCAACTTAGCGACTTTGTCGCTAGATTTAGCGACTTTTCAGACCCCCTTAGCAACTTTTTTTTTTTAAAAAGCGACTAGCGACAAATCTGGCGACTTTCTGTAGAAAAGTCACCAGTATTGTCCAGCGACAACGCAAGGTATTTCTCTCCTGTAGCCGCCAAAACAGTCTTCTGTTCTGTGACCGAGGAGCAGCGGAGCAGCCTCTTCCCTCTCTCCTCATGTGCAGCAGCTCTGCGCACAGTGTGCAGGCAGGTAGAAGGGGAGGGGGGGGTCAGGGTGTGCGGGGGCCGGTGTAGGTAGGAGAGACAGCGGGACGCGACGGGAGAAAGACGCCGCTGAGCTGGCCTGGCCCTGGGCAAGCCAGCCTTCTTTGAGAATTCTTTATCGATCTTTTTCCCTCCCTTTGTAGAATTTCTTAGAATTTTTTACTTCAAAGATCGGCTACCTATAAGTAATAATTATAAGGTAAAATAAATTCCTGTATTGAATTTGTGATTATTTGGCTAAAGAGTTCTATTTCTTTCTATCTACCTTGCTGACACAACCACTAAGCTTTACGCAAATGATTGCGTAATGGCGTCAACAATATGCAAATGAGCGTATGACGTCATCTAGCGACTTTTAGCGACTTTTGGAGCTGGTGCTAGCGACTTTCATTGGAAAAGAGTTGGCAACACTGCTTGGGTGCGGACTAGGGCTGCACAATTAATCGCAATTTTATCGAAATCGCAATATGAACTAGTGCAATATCCAAATCGAGAGGGGCGCAATATTTGTTAAAGGCAAAATATGTGTCAAACCGTTCTAAAATAAAGAATTGTGGTGCTGCAGAGACGTCCCGGCCTACAAATCCTCTCCTACAGACTAAAGAAAGAATCTTTGTTTGGTACAGATCCTCGCAACAAAAATCACACTTTTTCATTTTTTCAATGAAAATGAGAATGATGATACAAAAATGATCATTCCCTCCAATATCGTGAATCATATCACAATCGCAATATCAGTCAAAATAATTGCAATTAGCCCTAGTGCGGACCACAACAACCGGATGGTTACAAACTAACTCTGGTACGCTTCGGTACCGTTTGTTTCTGGTGGGAACGTGATCCGGCCTCCATCCGACCGTACTAGCAAGTGTACTCGCATAGCCAGCCCTTCCTCCACAGCGCTGCGGAGGAAGGTCTGACTAGTCCACACAGCATTCTGGGATGGGAGAAAAACGTGCTCTGGGTTATTGGCATTTCTTTAAACCAATCACAGTTCTCTTGGGCGGGGTTAAGCGCCAAGTGGAGCAACAGCGCCTCTGCAAAATAGGTGGAACATCGTTCAAAGGTTGTTTTATACACAGGGAATATTGAACTTTAGCTATACTTTCAAAAAAAAAAAAAAAAAAAAAAATCGCAAATTGAATCGTAATCGCAATATCTGGTAGAAAAATTGCAAATAGATGTTTTCCCGCCAAAATGTTCAGCTCTATTAAAAAGCGTAGGAAAAAAAATTAGGATGTCACAACTATCATGTTTTCCCAAATGTAGCTCAGCGTAAATTCTGTCAGGGAGACTTCAATTACGTTATCTCTCTTCTCTTTAACTGATCAGCTGGTAGGTGGGTGTTACGGTTCTGTATACCCAAGGGTGTAAATCCCAGGGGGGTCGGGGGGGGTCAGGACCCCCCCCTCTTTCTAAGGGTTGTCCCCCCCTAGAAATATCATTAAAACAATGCTGTGCATTGTAAATAACATAATGATGTATACTTAAAATATCTGTGTAAGTAGTAAAACAATACGAACCCCAAAAATGCTTTTTAAGTTTAGGAACATTTTGAGTCCCCCCTCCTTTGCCTCACAGTGGTTTGGTCCACTGCCTGCTGTACGTCAGGAATCGGATCGGCTCTGTCGGTACACGATCCGTTCTGCCTGCACGATCCGTTCTGCACATGCGCAAGATAATACTGTTTTACGTATCCATACGACCTGCACGTTCTGTTCCACGCTAGCCTATGGCTAGCCTCCACCGGGAAGCTAACGTTAGTTTAGCTAACAGCTAATTCGGCTAACCGCTAGCTGACAGCTAGATTCAGTCTAAAATAACGTTAACTCAAACGTAATGGGAAAAGCAGGCTACAGCTAAATTAAGACTTCACAGTAATAACAATAAAGACAAGTATTGAGTGATTGTATTTTAAATGAGCACAAGTAAAGTAGAACTGACGTAACAGCTGTTATATATGTTAGCTGTTTGTTATATATGTCAACGTTTATTTTCAAGTTTTATTTTGAGGGTCTTTTAAAGTTATTACACAGGCAAGCTAACTAACGTTAGCTTGCCTGTGGAGGCTAACGGCAGTTGAGTTAACGTTATTTTAGACTGAATCTAGCTGTCAGCTAGCGGTTAGCCGAATTAGCTGTTAGCTAAACTAACGTTAGCTTGGCTGTCGACCGGAAGCGTGGAACAGATCGTGCAGTGTCGTAAATCCTCGTACAACCGCGCATGCGCGAACATTTTGCGCATGTGCAGAGCGGATCGTGCAGGCAGAACGGATCGTGTACCGACAGGCTCGACTCACAGTCACAGTCACATCGGTAGTGGCAGGAACGTAGTAAGTAGGCGGTTCAAGGCTATTTTATTCACATTAAACATCGGATGAAGTTGTTCTTTTCTCAAATGGAAGTGATGCTGAGTAATTAATTAATTAGTTATGACAAAAAGTTCGCTATGTTAGTGTAATATAATGTAACGTTACCTAGCTTGTTTAATAGCTTGTTGGATAGAAATGCACCCACTACAACTAACGTTAACGCTAACTAACTATATATCCTCTGTCCCAGACGAAACCTATTATTTATGCGGAGGACGCAAGATCATTTTATAATTATAATATGACCGCGTGGTGAACCTATGAACCTAATTCACATTTGATAAGCTTCACTAGTGGCTCACTAATTTACATTATGATCAGCTAATTTAACAAGTGTACAAAAGTATTGTATTTCTTTTATATGGGGACACTTTTTCAAAATAAGTCATTATGTTTTAAGGTATTTTTGTGGCTTGTGTACACATGTCCTCTACGAGTATAATTGTGGCTGTATTATTTGTGTCCCCTTCAAAAATTGCTCCTCAGAAATGTTATGTTTTTTGTCCCCCCCTACTGTTAGATCAGATGTACGCCCATGTGTAAACCAATCAGAATTGGGCATGTATGTTCAAGCCAATCACAGCATGACTACCATGTTTTAAATCTGTTCTCTCTCCCGTTTCTGTCAGTTGTATTTTCAGACGAGAGTGCGACCCGCCTCCTCCCCTTCTACCTCCAGGCATTTTCGACACGGTGTTCTCCGTCTTCTCCCGGCTGACGGCTCGTTTTTACGTCTACGGATTTTTCTCCCCACCACCAGTGTCTAGATTCCATTGGGGGATATGTTTGGTTTTCCTAAACCTTAGAATTGTATATATACCCCTTTTACAATGGAGTCTAAGCTCCAAAGTTATGTATGTACTTACTTTGTTATATCTTACTAATAAATGTTTGCATATCTGCAACGAAGCCTCTCCTGATTGAAATGATGTTAACGGCTTGAAAAATATTAATGTCCATTAACATTAATATTTACAGTCTATGGGTCAAATGCTCCAAGTTTACAAACTCATCAACTGATTCAGACCAAAGCAAGCGAACTATAGGTGGGAAAACGCCCTCAGACAGCACTAGGGCTGCACCATATTGACAAAATGTGATATTGCGATATTGATTATGAATATTGCGATATCGATATTAATTTCGGTATTTTTAAACATATGTAAAATTACAAAAGTTACAGGAAAATGCATCAAAATAGATTCATAACAAATACAACAATGTTTATTTCAACTGACGGTCATATTGGACTGGTCCAACATGAATAAATAAATAAGGACCATGTCTACAGAACAGGACATGTTCTACTGGTTGGACAGTATATAATATATAAATAAAGAGAACAGGACATGTTCTACTGGTTGGACAGTATATAATATATAAATAATGAGAACAGGACATGTTCTACTGGTTGGACAGTATATAATATATAAATAATGAGAACAGGACATGTTCTACTGGTTGGACAGTATATAATATATAAATAAAGAGAACAGGACATAACTGTTCTTTCTCTTCTCTGATTGGTTCCGTTTAGTTGTCTCTATCTATTTCTTCACTTACACTGTCACTAACTAACTAAAACAAACAAAAAGTGCCAAGGTAAAGTGAATTCAAGTAATGTGTGCTCTATACACAAGAGAAAGAGGGAGGGAGTCCTGGGCTCCAACATGGCCACTACTGGCTCTTCCTGTGTTCAGTCAGGCTCGTTGATGCATCTGTGGGCGTTTCTCTGCGGGCAGCTTTAGAAATATGCACACACGTGGTACGCTCCATAGGGTTTGTCACGTAGTGGCCCCGTGCGCTGACGTGCACTAACATGTGGAAGTGGCACAGTAACCACGGTAACTGGCCGATGAAACATGATCATTACAGCGTTTCAAGCTCTAAATCAAACACAACTAAGCCACACAGCCAACAGACGGGACGCAGCGCTCCACAAAATAAACTAAATATTGCATACTTATCGCGACACTTTTGATATAATATTGCACAACGTGATATCGCGATAACGATATTGAGTCGATATATCATGCACCCCTAGACAGCACACACATAAATAGTTTCGCAGCAGGGTCTAGCTGAGCCTAGTCAACTGCTGACCATCAACATGTCCACGTGGGTTAGAGATAGCCTGGCACAGCAATCTGGCTCCATCTGGGCCCCGTGTGGATCTGGTAATGAGGCAGAGGAGAGCTACAAGTCAGCCCCATGTGATGCAATAATCTCCAGGCCCCGTGAGGCTAAATGCACCACCCAAAGATTAATAATCGTGTCCAATTAATTGACTTGAAATGATTAAAGGGGACCTCAAGTGGGGAGTCTGCAATCGCCTCATAACGTATGAGAATTTGATCACAAAGGTCACATTAAAAAGTGTAACCATGGCCTTACATGTATGCTCTGGAGGGAACGGACTAACTTTGTTGTTAAATTTAAAGGGCTTGTTGATTGGTTACCATAATCTATGCTTTCCCACGTTGTATACTGTGTGTTTCCCCCCTTTCTTTCTCAGTCATGTAGGCTGCCCAACTGAGGCTTATGGATTGCAGCTCATCCAGGAAGCTCCCAAATGCGGCATGTTGGCAGAGGAAATAAGAACCAGATCGTCTGTGGAGAGCAGACTGTGATCAGAACATTATAATCATGCACACAGGAGGATGAAGAACCAGGTCACTGAATGTTTCATCCCAAATATAATCAAAGACACCAGAAAGATAAAAACAGAGTCAATCTGTTGGTGTTTTTGAACAGAAAAAATACACAATCTTCGCCAAGTTTTAAAAATATCAGAGACTCTGAGGATGCTTTTACATCTAGCCTGTTTGGATCTGTTTATTGTGTCTAATTTGGTCTGGAGTAAAAGCTGTTAATTGAACTCTGGCGCGGTTTGTTTGTGGTCTGAAAGCAAACAGACGAACCACAGGATATTTCAAAAAAGAAGAACTCTGTAAAGGCGATTATAATCGTACATCTTTTATCCTACTCTGTGTACTTTGGCATTTCATTAAGTCCATTAAAAAGTGTGTGACGATGAGATCAGCAATATTTCTGTGCAAGACGCCTCTCGGCAAGCAGCCAATTTGCAGTCTAATAAAACCAATAATGTTCATAATCAGAGAAGATGAATCTACGAACCATTAAAGACTTGCTGTCAGTCGCCAGAACTTCATTTCACAGGACATGGGCAAAACTAAAAAGAATTCAACGTACACGTCAAGTAAATGTTTCCCAAAAGATGGTTTCTCTCATTTTAGATAGTTCTAATCATGCTGATGTTTATTACTAAGTGTTCATTTTGTTGTCAAGTTTGGTTATTATTAGGGATGCACCAAACCCAGATTTTTAGGGTTCGGCCGAATACCGAATCCACTGGTTAAGATTCTGCTGAATCCGAAACCGAATCCTCCTCTCATATTGAAGTTGCTGCATTCTGGCTGCTGTCTGTAGATTCCTTCATGCACAACTCGTATTCTACCGGATGTTTCATACCAGATGTTGTAACAGCGGTGATGTTGTGTATAGTTTAGGGTCCTCGCCACCACCAGACTAATCAGCATTGTAAATGTAACATGTATCTGGACTTGAATGGCCTTCTTTTGACTGAAAGTACTGCCAAACTACACTTTTTCTGCTCACGAGTTCCATTTTCACTTTCTCACAGCCTACTGCATTGAACCACCTACGTAAACACCTTCCTGTAATCAACGACGCCGTCATTACGGAGACCAGCGTAGCGTGCGTAGTGCAAGCGTAGGGTTCGGTGGAAAAAAATTCTAAGGTTCAGCAGAAACCGAACCCCATCAAAAAGCCCAATATTCAGCCGAATCCGAAGCCGAATCCTGGATTTCAGTGCATCCCTGGTTATTATTGGTTATTTGATGCTATAAAAGCGAGTTGAAACGTCATGATTGACAACTGGGATTGACTCACGATTGGCCGTGCGGGTGTATGGGCGGGACTTGGATACCGCGGCTCCACCGCCCGATCACTTCAGCGCAGACGGGATATCGTGGCTTTACTTTTGTACAGTGGGAGGAAGTGGAAATGCATTGACCATCTTTTTTTACGGTGATGTAAATGGGTCTGAAAGGGTTGGTCGGCATTATAAATCTGGTAAATGAAATGTCTGTATCCTCACTGCTCTGCATTTTTATAAACACACCACGCCCACAAACAGGCGCCATCTCAACGTCGCACAATAGACTACAACTACCAAGTACAATAGCGATGTACTTCCCACACAAACAAGCACACACACTTTCACCTAAAACACACACAAGCAGCGCAAAACTGTATCACACGAGTGCTACTGTGGTGATTTCATTCATCGAACAGAATGATTTTTGCGTAGTATGTGTGACATATATACTGTATATATCATGCCTGTGTGTGTGTGTGTGTGTGTGTGTGTGTGTGTGGGGGGGGGGTGTGTGTATCTGTGCGTGTATGTGGCAATTTTCCGTCAGCATCTTTCCGTCTGTCAGGCAGCGAGGCATCGTGGGATACGAGAGCTGACAGGGGTCAGAGGTCAACACACACATACCAAACATGACCGTCACTGTACACCCTGCAGACCAGCTGTCAATCACCATGTCTCCGTCAGGTCAAAGGTCAAAGGGATTTACTGTTTCCTGTCCGCTCATGGACACGTTTAATCTCACCTTTAGGTGTGTGTGCGTGCGTGCGTGCGTGCGTGTGCGTGTGTGCATGTGCGTGTGTGTGTATGTGCGTGTATGTGTGCGTGTATGTGTGTGTGTGTGTGTGTGTGTATGTGTGTGTGTGTGTGTGTGTGCGTGTGTGCATGTGCGTGTGTGTGTATGTGCGTGTGTGTGTATGTGTGTGTGTGTGTGTGTGTGTGTGCGTGTGTGTGTATGTGCATGTATGTGTGTGTGTGTGTGTGTGTGTGTGTGTGTGTGTGTGTGTGTGTGTGTATGGGTGTGTGTGTGTATGTGTGTGTGTGTGTGTGTGTGTGTGTGTGTATGGGTGTGTGTGTATGGGTGTGTGTGTATGTGTGTGTGTGTGTATGTGTGTGTATGTGTGTGTGTGTGTATGGGTGTGTGTGTATGTGTGTGTGTGTGTATGTGTGTGTAACCAGTTTACAGCCAGTGTCAACACAATTGTAGCTCTGGGAAGTCAAACAGTCAGAATCAGCTGTGTGTGTGTGTTGTGTGTGTGTGTGTGTGTGTGTGTTTCTTTGAACAGCTGAGTGTTCATTAGTGCTGTCGACTGATATTCCAGAAACATCTCTCCGTCTCTCCAGACTAAAATGGAAGCCAGGAATGTTACTCTGGTGTGAACAGAAGCTGCTAGATTCCTGTTTAAATTCACAATGACAGGGCGCCTGGGTAGCTCACCTGGTAGAGCATGCGCCCATATATATAGGCTTACTCCTCGACGCAGCGGCCGCAGGTTCGACTCCACCCTGAGGCCCTTTGCTGCATGTCATTACCCCTCTCTCTCTCAGCTGTATATAAATAAATAATCTTAAAATAAATCATAATGATATAAAACAGAGAGGAGTTTGGCATTACGGATTAGAGAATAGTTGCAGATTTGTCAAGAACCCATCAAGATAAATTTAAATGTGTTACAACTAGGGGTGGTACAGTTCACAAAACCCACGGTTCGGTTCGTGTCACGGTTTTCCGTTCTGTACGGTTCTTGTTATTTTTTCTTTTAATCTTTAACACTCCAGAAATATACTTCAGCATATGATATATAGCTAAAATTAGCATATTGAATGCATGTTGCACAATACATGCACACAGCGGCAGTTCATCATAGGTCATAGGTATAGGTAATCGTAGGTAAATCCAAAATGTTCCCACACACCAGACTATATACGACGCTGGAGCATCCTCCAACTCCGGGCAGCCTTCCTCATCTCTCCCACCTGACATCTCTACACGTGACGTGACCTGCAGCAGCAGCAGCGGTCGGCTCGGCGCCACTCAAAATCTGACGAAAATCTTTTAAACTGACCTTTGTCAATCAAAAAAACAGACAGATTCAGCAACTGTATGGCCTATTTCTGGATTAAAATGTTGTCAGAAACACGTTTCGGTGAACTATTTCCGTAAAATACGAGATCGTATTCAGAACGAGACGCCATTAGAGTCTGTTTTGAAATTGGGGAGCAGCAAGAACCACGTGACGCGTTCGTCCAATCAGCTGCCATGTGTTGCGTTCGTCACGCTCATCCCCCTCGTCGTTTCCAGTAAGTGTTTTAACATAGGTGTATAAAGTGGGCACTACGGCAGTAAGTGGTTAGTGCTCGTTAACAGTGGACTGACGAACCGTGAGACGCACACACGCTCCGAACAGAGACAAGAGAACCGAGCGGTTCGGATGTTTTTTCATGAACCGTACCACCCCTAGTTAAAATATTACAACATCAATCCTGAGAGATGATTTAAACTAGTAGAAATCCTCTGATGTCAGCTTGTTAAATGTGAATATTGTTCTAGTTTCTTCTCTCCTCTGTGACAGGAAACTGAATATCTTTGAGTTGTGGACACAACAAGACATTTGAGGACGTCTATCATCAGAAAAATCTTACTTTTTTTTATAAAAAAAGACTCAAACTGATTAATCGATTAACAAAATAGTTGGCGATTAATTTAATAGTAATAGTAATTCATCGTTGCACGTCTAGTCATCTTGGACTTTGGGAAACACTGATCCACATTTTTCACCATTTTCTGACATTTTAGAGACCAAACAACCAAACAAAGTGAAAATAATCGTTAGTTGCAGCCCTAATTTAATCCGTGTGATAAAATTAGATGAGCGAGGGCAGAGTCACCAAATTTAGTCACGACTCCGCCTCCCTCACCTGTCAAGCATCCCGGAGGGCTTCAACGCCCCACGATGCTTCACACTGACAGAGCTGACAGAGAGAGAGAGACAGAGAGAGAGACAGAGAGAGAGACAGAGAGAGAGAGAGACAGAGACAGAGAGACAAAGAGAGAGAGAGAGACAGAGAGAGAGAGAGACAGAGACAGAGAGACAAAGAGAGAGAGAGAAAGAGAGAGAATATAAGTGTGTTGCTGCTAAAAATGACAAGCGTAGGCTGATTTGCATATCGCTCTCAACCTTCTGCAGCTCTGTAACACGATTGGACGCCTCGTGTGTGTGTGTGTGTGTGTGTGTGTGTGTGTATAATCTGATTCCCCTTACTACACACACACACACACACACACACACACACACACACACACACACACACACACACACACACACACACACACACACACACACACACACACACACAGTTTGTCCTCTCACTCCCCCTGCTGGTCATTTAACATAACAGCATTCACCAAGACATTCAGAAGAAAAATACAAATTTTAGACACTTTAGAGATCCAGAGTCCTGCTGAATACTACCCATTAAGCACTGGGGCAGATAGGCAGACAGACAGACAGACAGACAGACAGTGATTGATAAAGCCTGAGGGAGAGTGAGACAGACAGAGAGACCTAGAAACAAACTGGACAAAAGACAGAGAGAGAGAAAAGTGAATGTATGGTCTTAATGGACTGCTGAGTGACTGACCTTGATTCCTAATGGACACACACACACACACACACACACACACACACACACACACACACACACACACACACACACACACACACAAATAACTTCCATTCATTCCCCGAAGGCTCGGTCCAACCTGAACCTATAAACCCCGGAGAGAGACAACAACAACTGTGCTGAAGACTGAAAGACACAAACTGATCCTCAAAAATAGACAAAATGTCAGCTGTAGTCTGGTGCAGCACCCATTTATGGAATAGAAATGATAATCAATGATACAGGGTTTCTGCAGGGTTCACCACCTTAAATTTCAAAATCTTTAAGACATTTTTGATGCCACCGAATCATACCGAAAGTATGATGAAAACCAGTAGGGTTTTGACTTTAATATTACTTTTTTTTGCCAGAACTTCCCAGAAATATATCACACTAATTCCTAATGGATCATACAATAATGATTAAACACATCCTTTACCTGTACACGCAGCAGTAAATGAATGGATGCATGGAATAATCAAATAAAAAATAATAAATTCAGGATCTTTTCAAGACCATTGCGAATTCAATTTAAGACTTTTTAATACATTAAAAGGCCTTTTTTGAGGAAAGTTGCAGCCATAAATCGATTTCATTCCTTGATTTAATCAGATTAAATATAAATTCAGTATACATTTTAAACTTAGGAACTCAACAAACATCGTCTCTACTCGCAGTTGAAAGCCTCAGCGAGCCTCGTGTGGGCAGAAGATATAAAAAAAAATACTACTATTAGAAAAAGAAAGTCAATGTTACATCTGAAAACAGACAACGTGGAGGAAATCTGAACAAGAGGGGATGGAGCTGCAGTCGCCGTAGACAAAGAAGGGGCCAGAAACCCGGCGCCTTAAACTCACACAAACTAATCCTAATCCTGAGGCCTCGCTCACATGGATTAAAATAAACATGCTGCCCTTTGTCTGCCTCTAGCTCCAAGACTCAAACATTTACTGTGCAGGGAAATGCTCAGCTACCATCTCCACAGGGGAGCGTGCCTATGTTCATACAGCCCTATGTTCCCAAATTTCTTTTTTTCATAAATTTGTATCAGATTTCATCCCCCTAACCCTAATCCTAACCCTAAAAAATGTTGTGGGAGGATAGGGCTTAAATTGAAGGGAAATGTAGGAACACAAGACCTAATTTTGAAAATGTCCTAAAAATGTGGGAACATAGAGCTGTAGGAACATAGAGCTGTAGGAACATAGGGCTGTAGGAACATAGGGCTGTAGGAACATAGGGCTGTAGGAACATAGGACTGTAGGAACATAGGGCTGTAGGAACATAGGGCTGTGGGAACATAGGGCTGTAGGAACATAGGACTGTAGGAACATAGGACTGTAGGAACATAGGACTGTAGGAACATAGAGCTGTAGGAACATAGGGCTGTGGGAACATAGAGCTGTAGGAACATAGGGCTGTAGGAACATAGGGCTGTAGGAACATAGAGCTGTAGGAACATAGGACTGTAGGAACATAGAGCTGTAGGAACATAGGGCTGTGGGAACATAGAGCTGTAGGAACATAGGGCTGTAGGAACATAGGGCTGTAGGAACATAGAGCTGTAGGAACATAGGGCTGTGGGAACATAGGACTGTAGGAACATAGGACTGTAGGAACATAGAGCTGTAGGAACATAGGGCTGTGGGAACATAGAGCTGTAGGAACATAGGGCTGTAGGAACATAGGGCTGTAGGAACATAGAGCTGTAGGAACATAGGGCTGTGGGAACATAGGGCTGTAGGAACATAGGACTGTAGGAACATAGAGCTGTAGGAACATAGGGCTGTGGGAACATAGGGCTGTAGGAACATAGAGCTGTAGGAACATAGGGCTGTGGGAACATAGGGCTGTAGGAACATAGGACTGTAGGAACATAGGGCTGTAGGAACATAGAGCTGTAGGAACATAGGGCTGTGGGAACATAGGGCTGTAGGAACATAGGACTGTAGGAACATAGAGCTGTAGGAACATAGGGCTGTGGGAACATAGGGCTGTGGGAACATAGGGCTGTAGGAACATAGGGCTGTGGGAACATAGGGCTGTGAGAACATAGGGCTGTGGGAACATAGGGCTGTAGGAACATAGGGCTGTAGGAACATAGGACTGTAGGAACATAGGGCTGTAGGAACATAGGACTGTAGGAACATAGAGCTGTAGGAACATAGGGCTGTGGGAACATAGGGCTGTAGGAACATAGGGCTGTGGGAACATAGGGCTGTAGGAACATAGGGCTGTAGGAACATAGAGCTGTAGGAACATAGGGCTGTAGGAACATAGGGCTGTAGGAACATAGGGCTGTGGGAACATAGAGCTGTAGGAACATAGGGCTGTGGGAACATAGAGCTGTGGGAACATAGGGCTGTAGGAACATAGGGCTGTGGGAACATAGGGCTGTAGGAACATAGGGCTGTGGGAACATAGGACTGTAGGAACATAGGGCTGTAGGAACATAGAGCTGTAGGAACATAGGGCTGTAGGAACATAGGGCTGTGGGAACATAGAGCTGTAGGAACATAGAGCTGTAGGAACATAGGGCTGTAGGAACATAGGGCTGTGGGAACATAGGGTTGTAGGAACATAGGGCTGTGGGAACATAGGGCTGTAGGAACATAGGGCTGTGGGAACATAGGGCTGTAGGAACATAGGGCTGTAGGAACATAGAGCTGTAGGAACATAGGGCTGTGGGAACATAGGGCTGTAGGAACATAGGGCTGTGGGAACATAGGGCTGTGGGAACATAGGGCTGTAGGAACATAGGGCTGTAGGAACATAGAGCTGTAGGAACATAGGGCTGTAGGAACATAGGGCTGTGGGAACATAGGGCTGTAGGAACATAGGGCTGTAGGAACATAGGGCTGTGGGAACATAGGGCTGACCCCCTCCATAGACTGCACATATGGTGCAAGTAATAATAATAATAAAACAGACACGTATACACACCATCAACGTTTTCACAAAAACACTTTTGTTGGGTCTCTGTAAATTACAGAGTGAGGTCTAGACCTACTCTATCTTCCTGAGATAACTTCTGTTATGATTTGACACTAGAAATAAAATTGAAATAACACTTCGTAGTCCTTAACCCCAACCGACGCTGACTCAAGTGACATCACTTGAGGACATTTATCAGACTTCACACAGCTCCCTCTGGAGACACTAAATCATTTATACTAGGCTACTACTTTTACAGAGTTGAGTGGAGTAAAAAAACAATTTGCCATTTGTTGTTCACATCAGAGGACATTTGCATAGAGTGGAAACTTTCTCCTCCACTTCGTGCTGCCGAGTCTTGACTGGCGTCCTGCTGCTTCGCCAGTCTTTGACTCCACATGTGTGAAAACGGGGGGTTTAAAGTGGACTTTGAGTCAGCCAAGGACAGCCGGCAACGTACTGCTGAAATTGTCGTTTCCAATACCCCCTCTTCTACTGAGAAGAGTTATCGGACGGATGCAGCTGGCACAAACAAACGCACACGCACACACACGCACACACACACACACACACACACGCACACACACACACACACACACACACACACACACACACACACAAACATTCATACATGTCTGTGAGCTTTTTATGGACAATAATGGATAAAACAGATCAGAGGAAGTAGAAACTGAAATACTCTCTTCTCTCTCTCTGCAGGTTTCAGTGTCAGACCGAAGTGTGTGTGTGTGTGTGTGTGTGTGTGTGTGTGTGTGTGTGTGTATTAATAATTGTGTAAGTGTTTGTGGTAGTGTGTCCATGCTGGGCTTATCCAAGTAGAAAATGAGTGTATGTGTATGATGCCAACAGCTTGGCGGTCCACCTGGACGCTGCCCAGGGCTGTGTGTGTGTGTGTGTGTGTGTGTGTGTGTGTGTGTGTGTGTGTGTGTGTGTGTGTGTGTGTGTGTGTCTCAGGGTGTAACAGATGAAGGACAGTAAAAGCTAATCCTGAGTCTCCTGTTGAAAGATCCGAAAGATTTTTTTTCATCAATCTGGCTTCTGTTTCTTAAGGTTTCATCATCCGTCCTGTCAGTTATGATGACATTTCACTTAGCAGCTTCATCAGGTGTGTTTACATTATTCATTTTGTGCAAAAAAAAAAGATCCTGAGTGGAAACTCAAAATATCACAGTCATTTGAGGTGGACAAACAAGCAAACGTGATGGGAACAGACTTGGAGAATTAATCAATGACATGAAAACCTGTTCTTTTGCAGATTCTCTAAACATTTGCACTATATTGGAAATCTGGAAACAATGTACTGAAATCACTACAACAGAGTCCAGCAGGGCAACAAAACGAACAGTCAGTAAAAACTAACTGAAGGTATGTCTCTGAAACTGCTGTCCTGCTCTCATCCCGGTAATCTTGTCTCATTTGTGGTTTGATAAACAGTAAATTTATCAAATTTAGTGTCCTGTTTTGCAATTTTTCAAGCCACTGCAGCTGTTTTAATGGGAACGCAGCCATAGAGGCATTCGTCTTTCTTTAAACCAATCACAATCATCCTGGGCGGCGCTAAGCTCCGGACGTAGCGACGGTGGCTCTGCTAAATAGGCTCGTCAAGGAACTTGTTTTGGTGGAACATTTGCACCCCGCAAAAGAAAATGTCACATACAATATTAAATAGTTTATTAGGGGTGTACGATTCAGAAAATGTCACAATTTGATTCGAAAACGATTCTCGATTCAAAAAACGATTCACAGTATGTCCATGTAGTTACTTTTCCCATGTATGTATGTATGTATGTATGTATGTACAGTATCTCACAAAAGTGAGTACACCCCTCACATTTTAGTAAATATTTCATTATATCTTTTAATGGGACAACACTGAAGAAATTACACTTTGCTGCAATGTAAAGTATTAAGTGTACAGCTTGTATAACAGTGTAAATGTGCTGCCCCCTCAAAATAACTCAACACACAGCCATTAATGTCTAAACCGCTGGCAACTAAAGTCACCATACCTAGTGATTGGCATGGTTTTATGTCAGTTAACCTAATAGCTGGTTTGATTTGCATTGAGAGATGATTTTATGGAAAGTACCCCATGCCAATCTCTAGGTATGGTGAAGGGTATGTGATGATGTGGGGGTATGGTGAAGGGTATGTGATGATGTGGGGGTATGGTGAAGGGTATGTGATGATGTGGGGGTATGGTGAAGGGTATGTGATGATGTGGGGGCCAAGGGAACTTTATCAGGATGCATAGTATCCTGGATCCATGAAATAACTGGCCTTTCAAAATAAAAGTCTGCCTGCCTCTATGGGAATTTAACATAGGGGTGTACTGACTTATGTGACATTAATTTTTGAGAGTTATTTCGAGGGGGCAGCACATTTACACTGTTATACAAGCTGTACACTTAATACTTTACATTGTAGCAAAGTGTAATTTCTTCAGTGTTGTCCCATTAAAAGATATAATGAAATATTTACTAAAATGTGAGGGGTGTACTCACTTTTGTGAGACACTGTATGTATGTATGTGTATATATATATATATATATATATATATCCCTCATGTGGATTTTTTATTTAGTTTATTCAGTATCTTTTATTTTCCATATTATTCATGTGGATTAGTTATTTTATCATCCTGTTTATGATGTATGTGTATGTTGTGTGTGATGTCTTTAAGCTACTGGGACCTTGAATTTCGCCTTGGGGATCAATAAAATATCTATCTATCATGTGATTGTAGTAGACATACAATAAAAAATTAAATACAAAAAAATTTAAAACAAATTAAAGAAAATATAAATAGATTTTTGGAATTCTATGAATCGATTTTGAATTGGTAGAGCTTGAATCGCGATTCGAATACAAATCAATTTTTTTGCACACCCCTAAAGTTTACTGTTACTGTTGACACAATACAGTAACGTGAGATATTTAAATTAGCTGATACATGGTTAAACCTCATTAGCTCTTACCAGTGTATCTCCGTGTGTACTTCGTCCACAGCAATCCCACCAATCGATCCCAAAACGTTAGAATCCCGTAAACATATTCTCTGACAATCTTTACAATCATTCCACGAAAGAACCAAGCAGGCCTGCCTTGTTGCACCATCCAAATTCGTTTTTTTAAACTTGACATTTTCAGCGTGTGGCTTGCAAGCTCGAAGTTTGACGTTGTTTCCTGAAGCGAACAAAGTTTTAGATGGCAACACACAGAGAGGGGAAGGTGAGGGACATCAGTCAGACAATTATCCTGAAAATGTCATTCCGTTGAGCCAGACTTCTGCTACTCATCCTCTAAGTGGGGAAAGAGCGGACGTTTGAGTTCAGTGGAGCGGACAGCTCCGCAGAGTGGAAACAGAAACATTAAAGCGCCGCAAGAACTAGCACAGTTTTACCTTGTGATACAGTATTTACACACACACACACACACACACACACACACACACACACACACACACACACACACACACACACACACTTAAAACACACACATAAATGGATAAAGTCAAGAATGATACACACACAATGACACACACACACACACACACACAAATGGATAAAGTCAAGAATGACACACACACAATGACACACACACACACACACACACACACACACACTGTCAGCAGTGTCAGCAGTTTGTTTCACAGAGTCATGGTGACAGAGAGAGATATAGACACAGACAGGGAGAGAGAGAGAGTCTCTGGGTAAAATGTGTCAGAACGATAGGGATAATACATTAAGCTGGATGTACACACACACTAAAACCCCCCCACACACACACACACACACACACACACACACACACACACACACAGACACACAGAAAGACGCCACACACACAGAGTCAGGTCTGCTTCAATAATCCTGAGGACAAAGATGAGCAGAGTTCTGACATCAGCATCTCTTAAAGGACAGTGCGTGTGTGTGTGTGTGTGTGTGTGTGTGTGTGTGTGTGTGTGTGTGTGAGTGTAAGCCATTTTCTCAGCTTTCAAGTCAAAAAGCTTAAATCGGTGGGATGATGTCATGCTGTGTGACACACACACACACACACAACCTGTGTCTGTGCTCATGTGCGTCACCATCCTCTTAAGAAACGTGACTTTTTTTGGAGGGGGAGGAGAGGTTTACTGTATTTTTTATATTTTAAATGTGACTTTACACTCAAGAGGCCATTGGGTACACCTGTATAATCTAATACAACTATTCTGATATAAAGTTTACTATAATGATGTTATGATTACATGACACATTTAACCATTAGGGTACAAACTCAGAACAGCAAGAAGCACGTTAGCGTGTGTTTTTAGTATGCGGAAGATGAGTAAACTTTCATTTGTTCTATGCACCAAAGCTGCAACGATTAATCGATTAATTGTCCGCAAAAACCGACACTGACGCCAATGTTTCGCCGCCTGATTGGGTCACACCTCCTGTTTATGTCCAGTATACGAGAATGTTGATGAGATATTTTGGTTTGGGCGTGTTAGTTTAAAGGTCCCATGGCATGACATTTTCACTTTATGAGTTTTTTTAACATTAATATGAGTTCCCCCAGCCTGCCTATGGTCCCCCAGTGGCTAGAAATGGTGATAGGTGTAAACCGAGCCCTGGGTATCCTGCTCTGCCTTTGAGAAAATGAAAGCTCAGATGGGCCGATCTGGAATCTTCCCTTTATGACGTCATAAGGGGAAAGGTTACCTCCCCTTTCTCTGGTTTGCCCACCCAGAGAATTTGGCCCACCCATGAGAGAGAGAGAGACATCATGGCTTGAAAACAAGCAAAGTGGCAGTTGGTCAAGGCCACACCCCCACCCTCCACCTTGCCCCCCCCCCCCCCCTCTCCTCCTCAATAGCATTTAAAGCTACAGACACAGAAATGGCACATCCTAAGGAAAGATCATTGTGGGACTGGCTCTAGTGGCTGTAATTCTGCACCAAGGCTGAATTTAGGGAAAGAGACTTCAGTATTAGGGGACCACTAAGGTCTATATAAAGAGACTTCAGATACAGTATTAGGGGACCACTAAGGTCTATATAAAGAGACTTCAGATACAGTATTAGGGACCACTAAGGCCTATATAAAAGAGACTTCAGATACAGTATTAGGGGACCACTAAGGTCTATATAAAGAGACTTCAGATACAGTATTAGGGACCACTAAGGCCTATATAAAAGAGACTTCAGATACAGTATTAGGGGACCACTAAGGTCTATATAAAAGAGACTTCAGATACAGTATTAGGGGACCACTAAGGTCTATATAAGAGCATCCAAAGAGCACCATGTCATGGGACCTTTAAACAGAGATTAGTTCTTCTACTGGAGCTAAAAACACTTGCGTGCACGGAGATCGCTTTTGGCTCAAAAACCAAAATGGAGCAATGTAAATGTAGCCTAAAAGATAAATCGTCGAATTAACAAAAGAATTGACAGACTATTCAGTTGGAACAATGACCGTACCGATCAAGCTAAACGCTGTCTGGATGACGGCGACCACAGTTTGTTTGTGAGGAAACTTTGTGAGAAGGACGCTGCTGTCGAGCGGCAGACAGCCGAGGTCTGGCCACAGATCAGTCTCACTGCAGCCTGAAGGCAGACAGGTGCTGGGCCCTTCTGGACGTGCCAGCTAAGAAATCAGGGTCATGAACCTGTAAAATCCCGCCAGTAGTGTTTGTGATTTCCTCATCTCGTTACTGGAGACAGAAAAATCCTAATTTGGCCAGATCTGTGAGCTAATGCGACTTACTGTAATACATACATTTTTTTGTACCTGCTATTTTTCCACTTCACCCCGGGAAGTGACATCTTTTTATTTATTTAATCCTCATGTTGTGCCCGGGTCAAAATTGACCCGTTTTTAAATGGGTTTTTTCATGTCAAAAATATGGGACGTCGAAATTAGTGCCAAAAAGGTACATAGAAAAGTGACAATAATGTCACAAAAAGTGACAAAATGTGGCGAAAAGTGTCAAAAATTTGCAAAAAAAAAGCAACAAAATGACGATAAAAAAACATAAGAAGAAAATGTCAAAAACTTTGAAAAAGTGACAAAAACGCCAGAAAAAGCAATAACATTTTTGGAAAAAAACATAACAACAAAAAGGTTAAGATTTTTTTTTTCATGGTCGACAGGAAGAGGTACTGAGATCTGTTACTGAAGTAAAAGCATACACGTGAAAATATACTTGAAGTACCAAAAGTAAAGTACTCATTATGCAGAATCATATACAGTATATTATTGGCTCATAATTATTGATGCATGAATGTTTTCATCACTTTATTGTTGCAGCTGGTGGTTATATTTGTATTAGTCTGGATCAACGGAAGTATATTTCCAGGATAAAGCCAGACATCAGGCTTTGGCCCTCTCCTTCCTCTCTCTGCGTGTCGCCGTTCTCAAACTCTGTTCTCTTCGGGAAACAACAACAAACTTCGAGCTGGCGAGCTACACGCTGAAAATGTCAAGTTTTGAGGAAAATGTGGATCGTGCAACAAGGCAGGTCTGCTCGGTTCTTTCAGGGAATGATTGTAAAGATTTACAAAGAATATGTTTTCCCGATTAGTGGGATAGCTGTGGATGAAGTACACACGGAGATACACTGGTAAAGGCCGTTACAGACCAACCAGACGACCGACCGTTGGCAGAAAAGGCAGTTGGGCTGATCAGTTTGGTCAAAAAAGTTCCTCAGAACACACCGAAGAGACGAGACGTAATACGTCTCCATAACAGCAGGCGGCGCTAATCTGTATTGTCGTCCAAAAAATGAAAACCGGCAGCTGATTGGACAAACGTGTCACGTGGGTCTGGCTGCTGCTTCCGGATTTTCAGCCATTAATGGCAACTCATTGAGAATACGATCTCATATTGTACTAAAATAGTTCACCGAAACGTGTTTCTGGAAACATTTTAAGAGAGAAATAGGCTGTGCAGTTGCTGAATCTGAATTTCAGATCGACAAAGGTCAGTTTAAAAGATTTTCGTCAGATTTTGAGAGGCTCATCCAGCTCGCCATTTCCGGGTGAGTCCCGACTGCCCTGTCTCTGACTGAGCATGTCAAAACGGCCAAAATGAAGGCCGACGGCTCCTCCTACGGACGACGGCACGGAACACACCGAACAGACTCGAGTCACCGACCTCGCCAGACGGTCCAACGGACGCTTCTCGGCCCGGTGTGTAGCTGCCTTAAGAGCTAATGAGGTTTAACCATGTATCAGCTAATTTAAATAGCTCACGTTACTGTATTGTGTCAACAGTTAACTTCATTTAATATTGTATGTGTCGTTTTCTTTTGCAGGGTGCAAATGTTCCACCAAAACAAGTTCCTTCCTGAGACTATTTAGCGGAGCCACCTTCCAAAAGGTAGTAGAGAGTAGAAGTATAACGTGGCATGAAATGGAAATACTTAAAGGTCCAGTGTGTAGCGTGTTTAGTTGTTCATTATCAAAATCTGTGTTGACCGTTCACAAACTTGTCCTTTTTCATGAATATTGACCACCACCATCAATTCCAAGTCTTCCTATTGGCTTGAAATTTTACATTTGCATTTGCATGAACTGAGGTAGACGCTCCATATTCATGCTCCATCTTGAAATACGTTAGCTGGTAAGGGACATACAGGACGTACTGCTCCGCCTTCGTGTGTGTGTGTGTCTGTGTGTGTCTGTGTGTGTGTCTGTGTGTGTGTGTGTGTGTGTGTGTGTGTGTGTGTGTCTGTGTGTGTAAGGGACATACAGGACGTACTGCTCCGCCTTCGTGTGTGTGTGTCTGTGTGTGTCTGTGTGTGTGTGTGTGTGTGTGTGTGTGTGTGTGTGTGTGTGTGTGTGTGTGTGTGTGTGTGTGTGTGTGTGTGTGTGTGTGTGTGTGTGTGTGTGTGTGTGTGTGTGTGTGTGTGTGTCTGTGTGTGTGTGTGTGTGTGTGTGTGTGTGTGTGTGTGTCTGTGTGTGTAAGGGACATACAGGACGTACTGCTCCGCCTTCGTGTGTGTGTGTCTGTGTGTGTCTGTGTGTGTGTCTGTGTGTGTGTGTGTGTGTGTGTGTGTGTGTGTGTGTGTGTGTGTGTGTGTGTGTGTGTCTGTGTGTGTCTGTGTGTGTGTCTGTGTGTGTGTGTGTGTGTGTGTGTGTGTGTGTGTGTGTGTGTGTGTCTGTGTGTGTCTGTGTGTGTGTGTGTCTGTGTGTGTGTGTGTCTGTGTGTGTGTGTGTGTGTGTGTGTGTGTGTGTGTGTGTGTGTCTGTGTGTGTGTGTGTGTGTGTGTGTGTGTGTGTGTGTGTGTGTGTCTGTGTGTGTGTCTGTGTGTGTGTGTGTGTGTGTGTGTGTGTGTGTGTGTGTGTCTGTGTGTGTGTGTGTGTGTGTGTGTGTGTGTGTGTGTGTGTGTGTGTGTGTGTGTGTGTGTAAGGGACATACAGGACATACTGCTCCACCTTTCATGTTTTCTCTGTCACATGATAAACTAACAGCTGCTGCTAACGCTGCTAACGGGTATCGTAGCTTCCCGGCCCCGGCAACTTTGAAGAAGGAAACATGGAGGACCACACGTATTCAAAATCCAAATTTCAGGAACAGGAGTCTTCTTCTTCTTCTTCTTCCAGAAAAAGAAAAAGGAGATTGAAAAGAGCAAGAGACCGGCTTTTTGAAGCGTGAAGGCTACCGTAGCTGTAATACGTACTTTGAACTGCGTGGTGAGAGAGAGTTGATTGATATATATGATCTCAACGATAGATGGGAGAAATTCCCACACAGTGGACCTTTAAGCAAAGTAGCTCAAAACTGTACTTAAAAACAGTAAATGAGTGAATGCCTTTGGTTGTCAGATCTGTCTTGTACTGTATTCTCTCTTGAACAGCGTTTTTTTTATGTTTTACTACGAGAACATTTGAATATACATTGTTATTTTCAGAGAGCCCAGTGTGAAGCACTGTGGCCACAGTGTAGCTGGAACCGCTCCATGAGCACTACAGACAGGTTTACAACACTAAATCTACACTGTTATATTTTATATAACGGCCTCTGGGGCTGAAAAATATTTAACATCCTCCCACTTATACCTGAATAAATCATGTTTTAATCAAACTGACTGTGGCAATCAAGCCGAAACATTTAGTCAGTCAAGAGAGAATTAATTGGCACCTTTAATTAAGTAATCATTTAAGTTGTAATCACACAAAATACCAATTATTTTCTGGTTTCAGCTTCTAAAAAAGGTGAAAAGTTGCAGGTTTTTCTGTGTTGTATATTCAACTGAATATCTTTGACATTTAAAGACATCACCTCCTCCTGACGTTTTATAGAGTAAACGACGAATCAAGTTATTGCGAAAAAAAAACAAATGGATTGATCAATAATGAAAAAAGTCACTCCAAAATGTAACGGGGTCTTACTTGGTCCATGCTAAACCCTGCCACCAAGGTCCATGAAAATCGGGCCAAAAGGTGAAAAACAAACAAGCAAAGCACACACCTTGTGGCACATCGCAATGGTTGAGGGGAATGGCTTTTTACTTAACTTTAGAAAAGATAAGTTACACAACAACAAAAATAGGCTTGACAAGTTTTGGAAAATTATGAGCGTTTTCTTCAACTTCCTTGAGAATAAGGCTGAATCTCATTTCTCTGTCTTACCCCGTAACCTTCACGTGAGAGTAAGGGCTCCCAATTCTCGTTTTGATCGAGGAGTAGGGCTAAGGGGAAGGGTTAGCTACCATAGGCTGTATATAATAATGGACCACCAGATCCCGTGTCTCTGGACGGAGACCAGTGAAGGCCGTTAGAAGATCTTTCCCGGTGATGGCTGAACGTTACTGAGCAGCCTCCAACTGAGCTTGAAGACGTAGATGTGACGTGAGCAACCTGTCTGAAAGTTGGAAGTCTTCTGGTAGCTGTGCCAAGAGAAATCTCAATCATTCCCAATCTAGCAGAGACGGAGAGCGTAGGTATATGTAAGGAGATAACATAGACACAGGCTAATTATTGATCACTAAAATGATAGTTAACATTAGTAATTAAACTTAAACAGCTAATGGAAGTCCAAACTGCCTGAGAGCTTCTCCTGTACTATACGGTAATTCCTCTACTATGAGACAGTAAGTCTCGTGGTTATGACCCAATCGTTAGCCTATTTTTATAAAAACGTCTGCTACGGAGCCATAACGTGAGGTACAAGGTAATGGAGCCTTTTATACATTGTCGTGTTTCTTTAGAAATAAACAACGGACAAATAGAGTCTTTAAACTCTTCAGATGTAAAGTTATTCTCTGTCAAAGTGACGTCAAAATCAATGGCAGTCAATGGAATGCTAACAGGGGGGTGATGGCTTGGTAGCATCAAAATGGCGCCATAGGAGGTTCGGGTTGTGAGGAGACGCTGACCCCCTTGGTAGTTACCCCTTAAAACCAAGCAAAGTCGCGAGCTTACTTGAAACAGAGGGGTACCCAGAATACACTGCGCAGCCGGCAACAATGGCGGCCAGATCACCCAGAGAGTAGTATTGTCGGCTTAAATAATTGATTTAAAAATTACGAGTCTTGTGCTCTACACAGTCCTGTATATATATATATATATATACCGTATATATATATTGCAAACAGACCTAAGCAGTAGGCCTACACAGATAAGAACATCTGCATCTGCACCACCACCACCAAAGTGAATATAAAAGAACTATAAATATATACATGCCTTTGACACTGTTGTCAAAACCCACGCAATCCACATACACACACTTGCAGACGGCATCTTGGAAGTTTGTGATCAATACTTGTCGCCTCTGGTGATGTAGCAGCCAGCTAGCGACGATGTATGATGACGTAACCGTAACCAAGTGGTATCTCATTTCATAGGGGTACGTTTTCACCCCTAACCCTTACCACTCGGTTTCGAGGGACAAGTATAGGGGTTAGATAAGATGTAGGGGAAGGGGTAAGACAGAGAAAATGGGATTCAGCCTAACAACATGGATGTGGATGGTTGGAGTGATAAATAGCTGGACTGAGCGTTTTTTTTTTTTGTCCAAATAAGATAACATACTCCTAATGCCTGTAGCGTGCCATCTGTACTATACGGCGTTGAGATAAGCAACTGCTGTATGTATTTTGTGTAAGCATACACCTATAGATGTACAGATTCATGACTGGGTGGGTACTACAGCTACTACATTTGATCCTTGGTCTCCTTTCTGTTTTATGTTATGTGCCTTGTTGTACTGTTTTTGTTTGTCAAACGTACAAAAACTCAATAAATACATGTTTAAAAAACAAAACAAGCAAAGCAACAAACAGAAAAACCGAGACGAGAACCTAAACTCCTTGGCCGAGGTAATAAAGATTATCAATAACATACAAATCAAACGTACACAATGCCAAAAGGTAAACAAGCTAACGGTAGTGATGATAATAAAAAATTTAAAAAAAACAGGTTAATAGTAGGGTGCAAATCCAAAATATGATGTCCAGTTATAGGTTGATTCTTACATTTTTAGGATTGCAAATGCAGCTGCAAGCCATCACAGAATGAGGAAGCATTTGTCACTTTGCCTCGCCAAGAAAAAAAGTCATTGGGAACGTTGCTGCTTCCAGGAAGTCCTTCTACACGTGTTCTTACTTATTCATGAGGAAATCATCTAGCGAAACAAAATGAGAACACCTACTGTATATAAGCCTAAGAGTTTTAAGCAGCCACATGTCTCGTGGACCTTTAAAGATAAGAGAACGTGTCCTCATTTTGTGGTGGCAGTCACGTACAGTTTGTAGTGTTCAAACCGTTTAAATGGGAGCTAAAAATGGTTTGCTGAATCTGACACCATGTGTAAAAGGAGAAAAACTATCCCTGGTGCAGTTTAGGTGAGTGGTGACACGTCTGTTTTTGTTTATATATCTGCGTCTTACTCTCGTTTATTACATTTACAGTTTTAATGGAAGACAAGACTGAAAATAGTGTACATAAATACTGTTGTGTCTTGTGATTCATGTTCAAAATCTACTTTTCTGCACGCTGCACTAAAAATGTCTCGTAAACGCAGGACATGATGGGAATCTTCATGTCCGAATCAGGGCTGCAACCAACGACTATTTTCACACTTTATCTATTACAATGCTAAGTATTTAATCCATTAATCGGTCTGTAATGTCAGTAAATGTTGAACAAATGTCCATCACATTTTTTTAGATGAAAACAGCATGTTTATATGACTGGAAATGTGATCATCAATGCAAAAGCCTTAAGGCGCTGACACACCGAGCTGATAATCGGCCGTCGGACAGTCTGGCGAGGTCGGTGACTCGAGTCTGTTCGGTGTGTCCGTGCCGTCGTCCGTTGGAGGAGCCGTCGGCTTTAACTTTGGCCGACCTGACATGTTCAGTCAGAGACAGGACAGTCGGGACTCACCCGGAAATGGTGAGCAGAATGACCGTGACTAAGCCTCACAAAATCTGACGAAAACCTTTTAAACTGACCTTTGTTGATCTGAAATGAAGACAGATTCAGCAACTGCACGGCCTATTTCTCTCTTAAAATGTTTTCAGAAACACGTTTCGGTGAACTATTTTAGTCCAATATGAGATCGTATTCTGAATAGAGATGGTCAGATACCATTTTTTGCTTCCCGATACCGATTCTGATACCTGAACTTGCGTATCGGCCGATACCGAGTACTGATCTGATACCAGCATGTCATATATTTTATTATGTTTTAACAGCTGTATACTACTATCCCTGTATGGATGATATGATGTATAACAGCTGTATACTACTATCCCTGTATGATGATATGATGTATAACAGCTGTATACTACTATCTCTGTATGGATGATATGATGTATAACAGCTGTATACTACTATCTCTGTATGATGATATGATGTATAACAGCTGTATACTACTATCTCTGTATGATGATATGATGTATAACAGCTGTATACTACTATCTCTGTATGATGATATGATGTATAACAGCTGTATACTACTATCTCTGTATGATGATATGATGTATAACAGCTGTATACTACTATCTCTGTATGATGATATGATGTATAACAGCTGTATACTACTATCTCTGTATGGATGTGATATGATTTCTATCTTTGTTGTCAGTCTGGCTCAGGTTAAACTCTTTGTGAAACACAAACAATGAACGCCCAGAACTTTTTTTTATTCTCCAGTTTGACAGTCAGTTATAACGGAAAAAGAACATAAATAAACTACTTTAACGTAGATTTTCTTTAGGGCTTTATTACGTGGTATCGGATCGGTGCATAAACTCCAGTACTTCCTGATACTGATACCAGCGTTTTAGGCAGTATCGGAGGAGATATCGGGAACATCTCTAATTCTGAATGAGCCAACATTATGCTCGGTTGTAGAATCCGGGAGCAGCCAGACCCACGTGACGCGTTCGTCCAATCAGCTGCCGGTTTTCATTTTTTAGGCAACAATACAGATTAGTGCCGTCTGCTGTTATGGAGACGTATTACGTCCCGTGCACGCGCAGAACGTACGCTCTAGTCGACGTCGCTTTGGTGTGATCCGAGGCACTTTTTGGACCGACTCGGGGAAGCTGATCAGTCCGACTGCCTTTCCTCCTGACGGTCAGCTGTCTGGTTGGTGTGTCAATATTATGGCGTGTTCCCGCCAAACGTATTTCACGCGAATTCGGCGGCGTGATTCCATACAAAGTCAGTGCAAAGACGCGAATAAACGCAAAGTCGCTGCGCGTTTTTTACGCACTACACTAGTGAGTACATAGTGTACACAATGTACAGTATTTCATGTAAGTGTACGAAAAGTATCCAAATTCAGACACACCTTTTGGCTTTTTTTCCTTCCTAAAACCGATTAATGGATTATCAAAATAGTTGGCGATTAATTTAACAATTGACAACTAATCAATTCATCTTTGCATTTTGCAACTCTAAGTATATTATATAAGTTCATGTGACAAATAATAAATTGATTGAGTACAAGCATACCTCAAAATTGTACTTAAGTACAGAACAATACTGATATATCTCCATAGTTCACCACACACAAAAATCAAGTACTACAGCACAAAATATTTCACTACACTCATTAACACACTACAACATTACACCATATAGTAGTGTTATCTCAATGGAGGGGTGTTATGAAAACGCTGACGGGTGCTGCTATGTGCTGCCAGAAAACGTTAAAGTCACGAATTGTGACGGTTGTGAGAGCAGAAAGAGACCGTAGGCCAGCGGAACACAGGTCTGTGTAGACCATTAACATCTCACCTGTCAATATTTAATCAAGCCATCAGCGTCCATTACTGCTGACTGTTGACTCTCCAGTGTCACCGAATACTGGAGGGTCACACATTTTACTGTAACACCATTAAACACCGTCCGCAGCCCGATGAAGGTGGTCGAACTGAGTCAGCTACCACACACACACACACACACACATATATACACACACACACACACACATATATACACACACACACACACACAAGTATGTACCAAAACACACACACAAACAGAGACAGAAGGGCAGACCCTCGGTTGACCAGCAGCACCAACCGTTATTGAGCCGTTGGTTACTTCGCTCCCCTGCTTAGCAACCGCGGTAACCCGTGAACGTTCTTAATGATAAACACGTTAGTAGCCTTTAACGTGAAATCACCTAACGTCACTGTAACCTCACCCGTTGCGTCAGATAAAAACACACACACACACACACACGCATTCACATTCACACGGTATCAGTTACCAACTTTCACTAATTTCAAGGCAGCCACCGTCTGCGCGAGCTCTAACGTTACCGGCGGCGCCAAACCACGCTGCACAGAGATTGCACATAATTAGTTCACGCGCTCACACACACACACACACACACACACACACACACACACAGGTATGTACCAAAACACACACACACACACACACACACACACACACACACACACAAACTGGGACACACTCGCCGGCCGGTAAGAACCTGAGCGTATCGGACTGGTCTTACCTCCCTCCTGGTCCGGTTGGAGACAGGCCGGGATGTTTTTCTTCCAGCCGGGCATGATGCACCTCAGGGCGGATAGGGAGTCCAGGGCGGCCCGCTAGCAGACACACACCACCAGCAGCGGGAGGAGCAGCGACAGCAACATGGCTAGTTAGCTTTAGCTTAAGCTGCTACACTACATACAGTAGGGATAGGGAACCACCTCCCCCTGCACTGTGAGCCTGCCTCACTCTACCACTCGTTCTCTCTTTTTCAACCTCACAGGCACGCGAACCTCTCTCGCGCTCCCCCCCACCCCCACCCCCCTCTCCCCCTCTCTCTCTCTCTCTCTCTCTCTCTCTCTCCTTTTCTTCTCTTTGTCTATGTCTCTCTACCCCCTCCCCCTTCTGTAACTCTACCCCTGGAGCCTCGTTGTGGTCTCTGGAGGAGTGTGAGAGCGAGGTGGAGTAGTGGGCAGAGAGAGAGAGAGAGAGAGAGAGAGAGAGAGAGAGAGAGAGAGAGAGAGAGGGTGACGTGATGACCGTGAAGGAGCTCGCGAGGCAAACTGGGTACAAATTCGACCGTTAGAATCCGAATCTGCTGCCTCGTTTCATGACAGATTCTGCCCCCAAATTGCCCCCAAACAATTGCTTTCAAAAGTCTTTAATTTTCGCAGCCATTTAAGTGATTTGCAGCAAGCACTGAGCACGCACATCCCGCCTTTATTCATTCATAGCAGAGAGAGAGAGAGAGAGAGAGAGAGAGAGAAAGAGAGGGAGAGAGAGAAAGAGAGGGAGAGAGAGCGAGGGAGTCTGGTAGAGTGACGTAGCAAGATCGATGAAACTGCCCTCAGCTAAAACAGCTTCATAGCAGCCGATAAAAGATGAAGATGTATGGATAAACCACTTAAAAGTGTTTAAACAATGTCACCGAGACAGATAAATCCAATACAAATGGGACAGGAATATGATTAGAGTTGTAGTCTACCCCCCTTCTGTGACCTAGCACTCTGTAGCTATAGCCACAGTTAGCTACAGGCTAATCGCCAAATCTTCCAGGGAAAAGAAATAGCCAACTTCTCTATGCAATGCCCCTCGAGCTTTTAAACCCCAGAAGGTAAGTACCGTATTTTCCGGACTATAAGTCGCTGCGGACTATAAGTCGCATCAGTCAAAAAATGCGTCATGAAGAGGAAAAAAACATATATAAGTCGCACTGGACTATAAGTCGCATTAATTTAGAAATTGACTTCACAAAATTCAAGACCAAGAACAGACATTTAATCTGGAAAGGCAAGTTATTCAACTACACAATAGCACACAGAACAGCAGGCTGAATAGGTGTCCGGTATGTTATAACACATTAACAGTTATTCAACTACACAATAGCATAAAGAACATACCTGGGAGATGAATAGGCTAAATTAACATAACAAGCCAGCGAGTCCTACTCCTTGGTTCATGTCAGTCAGTATGAATTAACATTTAAAAACATGTTAAATTATATATATTTTGATATATAAGTCGCACCTGACTATAAGTCGCAGGACCAGCCAAACTATGAAAAAAGTGCAACTTATAGTCCGGAAAATACGGTAAGTAAGTAAATAAAATTTATTTTTTATAGCATATTTAAAAAAAACAGCTCGCACTGACCAAAGTGCTGTAGTCTACACAACGCATTAACCACAGAATATTGAAATAAAATAAATAGGCCTACACTTACAGATCAGTGATTTAAGCTAAGACATCAAGAGACAAACACGTACAGACATAGCAGGGTAATGCAATTAAAACACAGGGAAGGCCAATTAGGAGCTGCGAACGCTGCTATCTGCTTTAGTTTTTGAAATGATCAATCCTCAGCGATAGAGTAGCTGCTTTTTTCACATAAACTAAATATTTTTTTCTGAACATGTATCCGTTTGTTGGCAGTGTCAAGTCGATCATATTTTTTTTAGAACTAAATTTACGTTTAATAAACGGATGAGGCAAACGCGAGGGAGTAGCCTACTGTACATCTAACCAATCAAAGAATTCTATATTCACGTCGACACACACAAGCACACACACACACACACACACACACACACACACACACACACACACACACACATGCCACACACATACAGGTATTTGAAGTCTGGCTCCTGTCCTGACTCGCCTCTCAGGAATTCACCCCCTACCTTCTCCCAGCTGTGTATTAAAGAGGAATTCTGCCAAATTTCAGCCTTTAATTTTTCAAGTGAAGTAGAGAACAAAGCAGCAGAGGGGATTACAGAAGTAGATACACCGAACCTAACCCTGCGATCACAGGAGGCTTGTATCATGTGGACGCGCCGACAGTTTTGTTGTCATTACTTAGAATTCCTCACAGGGGAGACAGAAACTACACACTACAGCTTTAAACACAGAAATATTTTCCTAATTTTTTTTCATATTTTCTTTCGTAAATTATTTTCTTTTATATTTTATATCTCTGGACTTTTCCATTGCTTTTATTGCAATACACCAAATCACAGAGACAAATTCCTCTTATGTGAAAACCTACATGGCAATTAAAACATTTGTGATTTTGATAAATGATCTAAATCTGCAAAGTAACTAATGTAGTGGAGTAAAAAGTACAATATTTATCTCTAAAGTGTAGTGGTAGCAGTAAACCAGTCCTTCCAGAAAAATGCAGAGTTTTTTTGTGATCGTCGCGGGCAAAAATCCTTGATTATGCGGCACGTTTTCTTAAAAAATGCGATGGAATATGCGGGATATTTATGCAATTTTATGCGATGAAATTGCGGGAACTTGCAAAAACTGCGGTTTCCTCATGGCTTCATCGCGGGGTTTGCAGCTTTTCGATGATGTTCACGTCGCGTAATTACGTCACTTCATAACGTTCCCATGGCAACAGGGGAAAATGGCTGCTCTTGTGTGACGTAAACGCAACATTTTTCAACTTTCTGCTAAGATATATGTGTGACTTTTTTTGCAACGAAAATGCGGGGATTATGAAATCATGCAAGCCCCGCATATTTTGCGCGGAAATCTGCAATTTATGCGGCGAAAGTGCAGCGTATTTGAAAAAATAAATATGCGGACTTTGGCTGATTATGCATTGAATTATGAGATCGCATAATCGCGTTTTTCTGGAGGGACTGGTAAACAGTAGCTTAAAATGGACATATTAAAGTAGAAGTACCTCTAAATTGTACTTAAGTGCGGTACTTGAGTACATGTACAGAGTTATATTCCAGCTCTGCATGTCAGTATGCATATTTCTTATTTTTCTATTTGTAAATAAGTAAATAAAGTGTTTAAGTGGACAGACAACCCGTTGGATGGATCGTGTTCATGTGTTACGGTGGACTGATTTGATGGTTTTACAGAAGGTAAACAACAAACTGGATCCACATCGCTGAATCTCAAACAGCAGATTGAGCGTCTGACAGACAGCAGCGGTGATTAACTGACAGCCATCTTTCATCCCCGCGGAGCGGCGGAGAGACGAGAGGAGGAAAAAGAAGCAGTGAAGCGGAAGGATGAGTCTCTGCAGGCTACGAGACAAAAAGCAAAGACTGACCTCAATATGGAGACAGAGACAAACACGAGACGGTCAGACACTCAAGACGGATCCCTGCCGCCATTACACCACATTCACAGCAGTTAATCATTGTAAGTGATGAAAACATTCATGCATCAATAATTATAATACAATTATTACATATATTATTCTGAAATGGTCCATTCGGCATTACGAGTACTTTTGACACTTTTAAGTTACAATCTTGATAGTCTCGCTTTGCCAGACCTTCCTCCACAGCGCTGCGGAGGAGGGTCTGGCTCGTCCACACAGCATTCTGGGACGGGAGAAAAAACGTGCTCTGGTTTGTTGGCATTTCTTTAAACCAATCACAATCATCGTGGGCGGTGCTAAGCGCCGGACGGAGCCACGGTACCTCTGCAAAATAGCCTCAGGAAGGAACTTGTTTTGGTGGAACGTGTACGTTCAAAAGTTGTTTTAGTCGTGCAACAGAAAACTCAGATTGGACAGATAGGCCCAATCCCAAAGTCCGGACTCACAGACTCACGGACTTTGGTGCGCATTCTCGCGAAATTCGTAAGGGCTTAGGGTTGTCCCATGCAATGTCGAATTTCAAAGGGCGTGAGGGTTTGAGGACACACTTACCGTGAGTCTGCATCGACGCAGACTTCACCAAAGGGAATTACCCACAGTTCAAAGCGTTGTGACGTTCACCGCGGAGACCATGGGGAAATCCGGAAATTACAAAGGTAAACAACAGCACGACACACGACCACGGAACAGACCAGCCTGTCGTCCAGCTGGTAAAACAAGAGGTTGAAAACATGTGGAATCAGGCAGCCGTCTCCTGTGCCTTGGCCGTGTGGAAAGCAACAAACTTAAAATGAAAATTCCCAAACCGGCAAGTGTCAGCAACATCTTTGTTTATTAAACGTTGCCAAGGTAACATGTGATCTTGTGAAGTGCTGTCCTAATCCCATGTATACCTATCTGAGCCCATGTGGCCTCACACACTCACTCACTTAGCACCTGAGATCAATTCAGTCTGTGAGTCTTTAGTCCTCAGGGCTCACTTTGGAATTGGGCGATAGTCTAGCTAGCTGTCTGGATTTACCCTGCAGAGATCTGAGGAGCAGTTAAATCCAACGCCAACATAAAAAAAGAGGAAGGGGACGGACGTCCGGCCGAAATGAGGGACATCGGGCGGAATTTCTGGGCAATCCCAGAAGTGGAACGTCGTTGATATAGACTATACTCACATGTGCTGCTCTGACAGCCTCTACTCTTCTGGCTTCAGTCCTCCCCCCAGATGTTTGAACGCAGCTGCAGGGATTTGCTCTCATGGCAATGTTCCAGTGGGGTTAGGGTCAGAGCTCTGTGCAGACCTGTCAAGTTCTTCCACACCAAACTGGGAAACCCATTTCTTTTGTCACGTCGGGAAAAAAAAAACGTCTTGAAACTGTTAGAAGAACACATCTGTTGTAAGTTGTAGCTTTCAGATCAGTTCAGTTAATCTGTCAAAAAAAACCTGCATGATTTTACATGTGTTAAAAATGCCAGAATTAGCCAAGAGGCTATTTTACATTTGTTGTCCTCGGCTTCGATGTTGAAAAAAAGAAAGCCTTTTTAAAATACAAAGAAATAAACAAACAAAAAAGATTTAAAGACCTCATGTTTTTCAAAAAACACCATATTGTTGTTGTTCTGCACATTGCTGCAGCTCCTCTTTTCACCCTGTGTGTTGAGCTCTCTGTTTTAGCTACAGAGTGAGACCTCTCACTTCTGGTCTATCTTTGTTGGGAGTCACACATGCTCAGTATCTAGGTAAGGACTACTAGCCAGTCAGAAGCAGAGTATGAGGGCGTGCCCTGACAGTACCTAGGTAAGGACTACTAGCCAGTCAGAAGCAGAGTATGAGGGCGTGCCCTGACAGTAGCTAGGTAAGGACTACTAGCCAGTCAGAAGCAGAGTATGAGGGCGTGCCCTGACAGTACCTAGGTAAGGACTACTAGCCAGTCAGAAGCAGAGTATGAGGGCGTGCCCTGACAGTAGCTAGGTAAGGACTACTAGCCAGTCAGAAGCAGAGTATGAGGGCGTGCCCTGACAGTACCTAGGTAAGGACTACTAGCCAGTCAGAAGAGCTGTTTGGAGCAGTTTGTGAACAGTGTTTTCTGTTGGAGATGGTAAGTCCCTTTGGGGTGGACTTTGGGCTTTTTCACTTTGTAAACCTATAACATGCACAAAAAAGATATATAACACAATAAAGGAAAGGGGAAAAGCCGAAAATCATAATATGAGCACTTAAGACTTGAAGATTTTCCTTCAATGGGCCCAGAAAGCACAGCTCAGACCAAAATACTGCTTACATTTTGCAAATTTAGAAGAAATCTACTGGAGCTGCATAGATGAATCAATAAGTTGTCAACAATTAAATTAGTCACCAACAATTTTAAAATCGATTAAACGGTTTCAGTCATTTTTTATGAAAAATAAGAGTAAGAAGTCCTCTGATGTGAGCTTGTTAAATGTGAATATCTTCTAGTTTCTTCTCTCCTCTGTGACAGGAAACTGAATATCTTTGAGTTGTGGACACAACAAGACATTTGAGGACGTCATCTTGGGCTTTTTGGGAAACACCGATCCACATTTTTCACCGTTTTCTGACATTTTAGAGACCAAACAACTAATTGATTCATCCAGAAAATAATCCGCAGATTAATCAACAATGAAAATAATTGTTAGTTGTATAGCCCTAAAATCTACAAATAGACAAAGTGTAGTAAAAAATATGTTTTCTTTCCACTAGTCTGGCAGAAGACAAAATACACTAGCCTTAAACCTATAGGGCCTACATTAAAAATGTGTTTTAGCCTTTCCCTTTAAGTCAGAATTTGAGATCGATCTATCTATCTATCTATCTATCTATCTATCTATATATATATATATATATATATATACACACTGCTGCTACTTATTATTCCCACTGTACTTGTTGTGGATGATGGAGAAGGCTGAACCCAGTTGCAGAGATGACAGGCAAAGTACTGAGCTTGAGTCTTTATTTTTAACAAAAATCCATGAAAAAACAGAAGGTGTCCACAAAAACAGCAGGTCAAAAAACAAGGAAACAAGATGAACAGGACCCGAGAAAATACACAGAGAACAGGCAGGGAAACACACAGCACACTGACGCAGCCAGAGACACGCTACAAACAATGATCTGACAAAGGACAAGGGAAAACACAAAGACTAAATACACAGGGTAACGAGGTAACACAAGACAGGTGACACGAGGGCTGGGAAACAGGTGAAACACATTAGGGCTGGGCAGAACAATCAAAAAAGGCGGGAAAACACAAGACATGAAGTAAAACCAGATAAGACAAGAAACCATAACAGTACTTATGTTCGTACAGTACTTTATGATGACACTGCACTACAATAAAATGTGTTCAATCCCTTTGAAACCATCTTTTTAAGATTATTTTTTTGGGGTCTTTTTTTCCCTTTATTTCATGCTACGTTTACACGTGGCCGGCTATTTTCATAAACGGACATTTCAACCTCTCTGATTTCAAAAATAACATTGTGCACAGCTGTCAGTTTTCAGAAAAGTGTTCGTTTACATGTACCCGTGTATATATGCCGTCAATGCTGTCAAGAGCACGCCATACCTGTAGGTGGCGGTGTAACGAGAAGCTCAAGCCCACGTTAGCCAATCACAATCCCGAAAATAGCAACAACAGCAACGAATCACTTCCTCTCTCTTCTCTTCTTCACTTCCACGGCTGCCAAAGGGGTAAGCTTCTCCTCGGACCGCGAACCTCCTATGGCGCCATTTTAATGCTACAAAGCGATCACCCCCCCGTTAGCATCCCATTGACTGCCATTCATTTTTTACGTCACTTTGACAGAGAATAACTTTACATCTGAAGAGTTTAAAGACTCTATTTGTCCATTGTTTATTTCTAAAGAAACACGACAATGTATAAAAGGCTCCATTACCTTGTACCTCACGTTATGGCTCCGTAGCAGACGTTTTTATAAAAATAGGCTAACGATTGGGTCATAACCACGAGACTTACTGTCTCATAGTAGAGGAATTACCGTATAGTACAGGAGAAGCTCTCAGGCAGTTTTGTCTCACATTAGCTGTTTAAGTTTAATTACTAATGTTAACTATCATTTTAGTGATCAATAATTAGCCTGTGTCTATGTTATCTCCTTACATATACCTACGCTCTCCGTCTCTGCTAGATTGGGAATGATTGAGATTTCTCTTGGCACAGCTACCAGAAGACTTCCAACTTTCAGACAGGTTGCTCACGTCACATCTACGTCTTCAAGCTCAGTTGGAGGCTGCTCAGTAACGCTCAGCCAGCACCATTATATACAGTCTATGACGGCTGCCTAAACCTCCGTTTGTCTCAGTTTACATGCAAAATCTCCACTTTGGCCGGAGTTTTTAGAAATAATCATTTTCTGTGATAAAAACGGGGTTTTTGTGTAAATGAGAGGCCAAACCGCAGGAAAATATCTGCGTCTTCCCTTCGTGTAAACGGGGCTTCAGAGTGACAGTGGATAGACAGGAAAGGTGGAGAGAGAGAGATGGGGGAGGACACGCAGCAAAGAGCCGCAGGCCGGATTCGAACCCGCGCCGCTGCAAAGGACTCAGCCTACATGGGGCGCACGCTCTTACCAGGTGAGCTGGAGGTCGCCCCCAACGTTTTAACTTTATCTTACTTGTTACCTAATCTCACTTTACTTCTTAACCTTTTTATTCTTTTCTGCAGCTATGTTGACTATGAGCAACTGTTGCTAATTTCCCCGAGAGGATCAATAAAGTCTTCTGATTCTGATCTCTGAACTTCTGTCCCTCCTCCCGAAAGCTTTCTCACTATTTGACCTCCCTTCCTCTTTCTATCCCATTATCTGCGTCTGTTAATGACTTCAGGAAACAAAGGCTCTAAACGGCGTCTGACCTCTTGGTTTGACCGTGTGCACAGATTGAGGGCGAGGCCGTCGCTGTCTGCATCTCTTTCTAAAAGCACTTTGGATCACGTTTGATAAAATCATCTCCTCTTGATACGGAGCACCTGCAGCAGGTGTGTCTATTAAAAAAATTAAAAAATAAACTCAGTCAGAACGACTTCATGTTTACTGGATAAAATCACGTGAGAGACGGAATCAAACACAAATGTATATGGAGCTCTGTGTGTGTGTGTGTGTGTGTGTGTGTGTGTGTGTGTGTGTGTGTGTGTGTATAGAGCTATATTCAGCAAATTATCCTCTGCTTAATAATGAATCACTCACCCACGCGCACACACACACACACACACACACACACACACACACACACACACACAGACACACACACACACACACACACACACACACACATACAGAGACACACACACACACACACACACACACACACACACACACACACACACACACACACACACACACACACACACACACACACACACACACACACACATACATACAGAGACACACACACACACACACACACACACACATACAGAGACACACATACAGACACACACACACACACACATACACACACACATACAGAGACACACAGACATACAGAGACACACACACACACCCACACACACACACACACACACACACACACACACACACACACACACACACGTTTAAACAGTCATTTCATACGTGAAGGAGAGACATTCAGGATATTCAGGATGTAGTTGTTTATTCATGCTGGTTGAATGCATTCAGTGTGTGTGTGTGTGTGTGTGTGTGTGTGTGTGTGTGTGTGGGATGAGTCACAGATCAGTTGAGTGGGATGTTTACAAACCCCCAGGCGCTCTCTCTCTCTCTCTGTTGACACATAATGCAGCCACTGACATATGCATGCTGTGATTTCTTTGCGTGTGTGTGTGTGTGTGTGTGTGTGTGTGTGTGTGTGTGTGTGTGTATTTGTTCATGCATTGACAGCGTTTGACAGTAATCTATGAAATGAGGCTCCAGCTGCATCGCTAAAACACACTCACAGTCCTCATCAGATGTCTCTCGCAGGAAATGATCATGATTATGATTATGATGAACATGAAGACGATAATAAATAAATATATGATGAAGGTGCGATGAATAAAGATCTATTCCATCCCATAATAAGCTGGCAACGGCGGTGATGAACCCATGATGGCAGGAGGATGAAAATAATCATGATGATCATGAAGAGGAAGACGGAGAAGCATATATATATATATATATATATATATATATACTGTACTTTAAATGATGAAATCAGATTCAGAATCAGCTTTTGGGCGCCTGCATGGTGGCTCATCTTGTTGAGCGTTCGCCCCATGTACTAAGGCTCAGTCCTTGCTGCAGCAGCCGTGGGTTCGAATCACACCCGCTACCCTTCGCTGCATGTCATTCCTGCTCTCTCCCCTCTTTCCTGTTTTCATGTCCTATCAAAATAAAGGCCAAAAATCCCCCCCAAAAAGAATCAGAATCAGCTTTAATGGCCAGGTATAGGCTAAAGGCCTTTTTATACTTCTGCGTCAAATCTACACCGTAGCTACGCACGTAGGTACGTGAAGGCACAAACCTACGCAGGACCCTACCCCTAATACATCATTTCCGGCGTGTAGTTTTTCCAGTTTTCCCGTCCCTCTATAACGCCATTGTTTTGCCGGGAGTTGTAAAAACAACGATGGATCAAGTTGAGGAGCGTCTTATAGAAGAAGTAAGAAAGTACGACCATCTTTATAACTCGTCTTCGGTGCACTACAAAGATTGCCAGATGGCAAACAATTCATGGAGGGAAATCGAGTCGAATTTTGCATCTAAGGTAAATATGAGTTCATTGTTTACCTCTTAAGTGTTAACCAAAGGTTTAATAGTTTTTATTAAAACCTTGTTTTTATTTTATTTTAGTTTTGACTTTTGGATTTAATTTTAGTTTAGTTTTAGTTAGAAGAAGAAGACATACTTTATTGATCCCCGAGGGGAAACTACATTTCACTCATTCACTCTGTGTACACAATCTTACTACCATTTATAATGTTACTGCTGCTACATTGCACATATCAGTACATGTCGTTCATACATTATTCATATTTCATACATATTTATTCTGCTCTTATAAGGTAACTGCTAATACACTGCACAGATTTATTTAATATTTAATTTATATTACTCTAACCCACTTTCTGTAAACCAACTGTATACTACTATAAGTATAATATATATATATATATATATATATATATATATAGTATAAACTATAAGTAATAAATATAACATAACACTGCACTATATTCCTTGTCCTGTCTATGCACCACCTGTCTATACCTGTCTATACCTGTCTATACCGGTCTATTCCTGTCTATACCTGTCTATACCTGTCTATACCTGTCTATACCTGTCTATACCGGTCTATTCCTGTCTATACCTGTCTATACCTGTCTATACCTGTCTATACCTGTCTATACCGGTCTATTCCTGTCTATACCTGTCTATACCTGTCTATACCTGTCTATACCTGTCTATACCGGTCTATTCCTGTCTATACCTGTCTATACCTGTCTATACCGGTCTATACCTGTCTATACCTGTCTATACCTGTCTATACCGGTCTATACCGGTCTATTCCTGTCTATACCTGTCTATACCTGTCTATACCTGTCTATACCGGTCTATTCCTGTCTATACCTGTCTATACCTGTCTATACCTGTCTATACCGGTCTATACCGGTCTATTCCTGTCTATACCTGTCTATACCTGTCTATACCGGTCTATTCCTGTCTATACCTGTCTATACCTGTCTATACCTGTCTATACCTGTCTATACCGGTCTATTCCTGTCTATACCTGTCTATACCTGTCTATACCTGTCTATACCGGTCTATACCTGTCTATACCTGTCTATACTGGTCTATACCTGTCTATACCTGTCTATACCGGTCTATACCTGTCTATACCTGTCTATACCGGTCTATACCTGTCTATACCGGTCTATACCTGTCTATACCTGTCTATACCGGTCTATACCTGTCTATACCTGTCTATACTTTGTATATCGCATTGCACTTTTCTGCTTTTTGTTGCACTTCTGGTTGGACGCAAACTGCATTTCGTTGTCTTTGTACTTGTACTCTGCACAATGACAATACAGTTGAATCTAATCACACAGGCCTGAAATACACACACATGCACGAAATACACACACATGCACAAACAGGACCTATATGGAGAGATGTCAGAGCGAGGGGGCTGGCTGTGAACAGGTGCCACAAGCAGTTTGGGGTTCGGTGCCTTGCTCAAAGGCGCCTCAGCAGTAGGAGCTACCAGTCCACGCTCCGTACTTGGTCTGTACGGCGACCCTTTGGTTCCCTACGGACTGAGCTACTGCCACCCCAAGTTTTCAAAGTGTGCTAGTTTCAGTTTTTTAGAAAGTTTGAGTTTTTATATATTTAGTTGTAAAGTAGTTTTAGTTTGTTTTTATTTCTATTTCACTTTTTATTTTTTCTATGTATGTATTTTGCGGTTTTTATTTTAATTATATTGATTTTTAATTGTTTGTTCTTTTTTCTTCCTTTTATTTTACTGTTTTTAGTCTTATTCTTTTTAACAATTTTACTCTTGTGAAGCACTTTGTGACTTTGTTCTGGAATAGGGCTTTTATTGTTTAGCCCTCCTGTTGTCCTCGGGTCAAATTTGACCCATTTTAAATAAATTTTTTACCAAATAAAAAAAATTAAAATAACGTGGATTGTTCCATACAACGTTCTTCACAAGTAAAAGAATTATCAGTTCACACTTTCATTACATTTGGGTGTTTTATTAAATTTTATAGCATTTGAAAAAAAAAAGAAATGATAAAAAAAAAACGTTGAAAAAAAGTGACAAAAACATTGAAAAAAGTGAAAAAAACGTTTAAAAAAAGTGACAAAAACGTTGAAAAAAAGTGAAAAAACGTTGAAAAAAAGTAACAAAAACGTTGAAAAAATGTTGAAAAAAAGTGAAAAAACGTTGAAAAAACGTTGAAAAAAAAGTGACAAAAACATTGAAAAAAAGTGAAAAAACGTTGAAAAAAAGTGACAAAAACCTTGAAAAAAACATTGAAAAAAAGTGACAAAAACGTTGAAAAAAAGTGACAAAAACGTTGAAAAAACGTTGAAAAAAGTGACAAAAACGTTGAAAAAACGTTGAAAAAAGTGACAAAAACGTTGAAAAAACGTTGAAAAAAAGTGACAAAAACGTTGAAAAAACGTTGAAAAAACTTGTGGGGGGGGGCGGGGGGAGAAAAGCAGAACAGACGAGCAAAACGTTTTGAATTTTATATTTTGAAGTTAGGGTTAGAACTAAGTAACTAACTAACTAACTAAGTAACTAACTAACTAACTAACTAACTAACTAACTAACTAGGGTTAAACTAGTTATGACAAAATAAAAAGCAACAGAACTTTTAAACATAATAGAAGAATAAAATGTACAAAGAAAAGCCTTAGCCCTTACATTTCTATTTCATTTATTTTCTGTCTTTTGCATGAAACATTGTTCAATAAAAAAAAGCCTGAGGAAAAAAAAAAAAAAAACCCTCTGACCTTCGACCCCGCAGCGTCCATCCTGCTAACCCCGCCCCTCTGCAGAGAGAACGGGATCCCCATTCAAACAAACCAAACTCCGCGCCCCGGGATGCGACAGTAGAAAGAGAGAAAGGCGGCATCAGCAGCTGAAGAAAAAGGAACCACAAACACACACATTACCTCCAGAAGCAGACAGCCGGGACCGTCACGCGGACACACACACAGACAGTCAGAGATACACTCTTAGCGCTAGCAGGAGGCTAACAGCTAACAGCACCAGACATGGCGAGCGCCTCGTACCACATCTCCAACCTGCTGGAGAAAATGACTTCCAGCGACAAGGATTTCAGGTAACGTTGAGACAATACCCCGGCAAAGCAAACTAACTGCCCGGCTCACATCAGAAGCTCAAACTGCTTTTTCTTCCATGTTAGAAACAGAGCTAGCGGCGCCTCTGTCAGGCCTACAGGCTAGTATGCTAACTGCTAGCCTGCCACCTGTCTGATCATCGTCACATCGCTGTAGCTCACATATAAACATAGATAGATATAGATGGATAGACACACAGCTAACGGTGCTCGTAAGGGTCTCATTTGACAGCGGTTTAAACTACACAGCAATAGCTGGTTAGCATGTTGCACATCATGCTAAACTGACAGCTGAGCTGCAGGTAAATAGCACCAGTTAGCTTGCCTGCTAGCTGGCTAGCTCACTAACTTCTGTCATGCCGCAAGCTAGCGTGATGTCAGCTAACGTTTTGTGTTTGAATCGTTAACGTGTTGGCTCCGTGGATTTAAATGTGAAGGTAGCATCTCGGCTAGCCGGTGCAAAGTTAGTTTGAGAAGCAGACAGTTGGGTTTGTAACGTGCTGTGAGTGGGAGGTGTGGTAGCATTGAAACTCAGGTAATAACAACATGTAAACAGACCGCAGCCGGCAGACAGGTGTTGTGCTAAAAAGTGATCGTCTGCCAAAAAGTGATTGCAGCCCCTAGCCTTGTCACTGAAAGGTTGTTTCTGCTACTTGATTTTAATTACATCTGACAGATTATTTCCCACCCAGAACTTTTACCAGTTAAAATACATTATTGAAAGGAGCAATACAACCCATAAAATGCACTTTAGTACTTGCCAAAAAGTGATCACAGCCCTAACCTTCTCACTAAAAGGCTGTTTCTGCCTCAAAATGACTTGATTCAATGATTGAGGCTTATATCTGACAGATAGCCCACCTAGTGGTGTGGTTTAATGTATTGTAGTGGGTATACTGTACTATATATATATATATATATATATGGGCCAGAATCTGCCTTTGGGGGTGGGGGGCATATCATAGTGGGGGGTCTGGGTGTCCTCCCCCAGGGAAGTTTTGAGCATCAGGAACTTCATTTTCTGCATTTGGATACTCTTTAATGCACCAATTTACGGTGGAAATCCCTTTTATTTAGCCTATGCGAAGAAAAATACCACAGATGACAATTCAAAATATATCAAAAATATAATAGAAAGTATGTTGTTGCGTGTCATTGGGCATTTTTAAGTGGGTGTATGGAACTCCTGGAGCTTTCTTAGTGGGTATACTGCGTATACCTGCGTATCACGTAGGCTACACCACTGGCCCACCCAGTACTTTTTACCTGTTAAAATACATTTTTAAAGGGCCAGTACATCCAGTAACACACAGTTTTCCAAGTTCATGATCCTGCGGATGGCTATTAGTTTTTGACAGATGATCACTTGTTTGTCAGAGCTGCACATTGAGAGAGATGCAGTGGTGCAGGAAGTATTCAGATACTTCAGGAAAAGTACTAATATCACACGGTGAAAATACTCTGTTACAGTAAAAGTCATTCAGTAAAACTGTGTAATCAGTAACATGTAGTTAAAGTATAAAAATGTTGTTTTTAATGCAGGATTTTTCTGTTGGAGTTGGTTGAGCTGGAGCTCATGTTGAAATATTAACTAATAATTATTCTCATTATGGATCCATCTGCTGATCGTTTTCTTCATTAATCGATTGTTTGCTTTGTAAAAAGAGTGAAAATAGTGATAAATGTTCGTCATGATTACCCAGAAGCCCAAAGTGAAACCTTCAAAATGTTTGTTTTTGTCCAAAACCTCAACATTATAACTAATATATTAACGTTAATAATTAGGGCTGCGTATCGCCAATGATTTCCCGATTCCGTTTCACAAGGTCCCGTTTGATTACATTTCTGATCATCAGTTAGGTTTGGGAAATCGACGTTACAGTTAAGCTTGGATATAAAAGAGATTCTCAGAAAACTGATAATGTAAATTGTACAAGAAAGAAACAACCCGCCACGGTAAAATTTCCAGCGCCACGGTATCAGAAATAGAGCAGACGCACAACAGGGTTTCCGCTACGTACACCGCGCACCACCGCTCCTTCAGCTGTTTATGAAAAGTCGTGAAGTCGTAGCGCCGTCTGCTCTACTGAACTCATTAGGGCTGTGCTCGATTGAAGAAATTCTTAGTCGACTAACACTCATTCGATTGTATCGACTAATTGATTAGTTGATTTAATCGGCAGATCTGTAAATCTGAATTTCTCCGCAAAGATTCATGCAAAAGCACCACTTTAATTCTTGTGTTTACCAGAGATGTGCTCGTACGCTTCTTGGAAATAAGTCATTCAGCATGAAAAAAGCATAAAACACGACTAATCGACTAAAGAAATCTAAATTGACCAAGACCAAAACGACCGATTAGTCGACTAATCAACTAAGAGGGAGCAGCCCTAGAACTTAAGCGAACTGTCATCCGCTCTCTCTCCCCCTAGGGTGAGCTCTCTCTCTCACCCTAGGGGTGAACTCTCTCTCTCCCCCTAGGGTGAGCTCTCTCTCTCCCCCTAGGGTGAGCTCTCTCTCTCACCCTAGGGTGAGATCTCTCTCTCACCCTAGGGGTGAGATCACCAAGTTATGGCAACCAAATAAACAACAGGGCGAGTACTACTTCACTCAATAAGTGATAAACGGCGACGAAAGCCGCGACATGAAATCCGCACTCACGCCGCGTGAAATATGACGGCTACAGTTAATTGGAAAATAGCATTGTGGACACTGAAGTTGATGAATTTACTGTTTATCAGACCCAACATGAGGCAAGACGCTAACGTTAGCTAACGTTAGCCCCGCTGCTGTGACGGCCCCTCTGCCTCTGCAGGAGACTGCTGTGTGTATTCCTCCAACACGCTGTAGTAACGTCACTGATTTAAAACCGTTTTCCAGGTTAGTGGGGGTGCATACCGCTCAAAACCAACATGAAAAATGTAGCTAGTAAAGTTCACTCAGCGTTTTGTTTTGTTGTTAAACTGTGTGTAAAATGAGCGGTGACGTTAAATCACCCTACGGTACCGTCTATTTGCTGGATGGTTTCAAGGTAACGGTCGGTACTAGGCCTGCACGAATCGGGGAAAAATATGAATCACGATTTTTTTTAGCTTAGACTTGATATCACGATTTTCTGCCACGATTTTCTTTCTCACCAAATGTAATGTTTATTGCACACGTGAACCGTGACAAAACAGAACTAATTGGCAGCACCAAACATAGATGTATTTTGGCACCTAGAGCACATTACGCATCACCACGAGCCTGTAAACACAGAGGCTACAATGAAGAGGAGGGAGAGCACTGCAGCGCTTGGGAGCGCTTTAAGACCTTTTTTATACAGTCTATGTTTACAACTCACAGAAGAAAGTAGTAGCGTTTGTGATGCTGTCGGCTCGTAAAATTAAATGAGAATCGGAAGTCATAAAAAAAAAATCAAAAAAAATCAAAAGTATTTAAAAATGTAATCGTGAACAGGGTGAAACGAGATCACGATTTTATAACAATTAATGTGCAGGCCTAGTCGGTAGCTTACATTAGCAGATAAGCCCATACTCTGACGTCCAACAGAGTACGGGCTTATCTGTCCCCAAAGGGACTTACCATCTCCAACAGAAAACACTGTTCACAAACTGCTCCAAACAGCTCTATTGTAGTCCAGCCTTTACTTCAGAGACAAACGTGGTCACTTTGGAACACACGTTATAATGCTCACCTAGCTGCTAGCATGGCACGCCCTCATACTCTGCTTCTGACTGGCTAGTAGTCCTTACCTAGCTACTGTCAGGGCACGCCCTCATACTCTGCTTCTGACTGGCTAGTAGTCCTTACCTAGCTACTGTCAGGGCACGCCCTCATACTCTGCTTCTGACTGGCTAGTAGTCCTTACCTAGCTACTGTCAGGGCACGCCCTCATACTCTGCTTCTGACTGGCTAGTAGTCCTTACCTAGCTACTGAGCATGTGTGACTCCCAACAAAGATGTTACAGCAGTGAGCGGTCTCACTCTGTAGCTAAAACAGAGAGCTCAACACACAGGGTGAAAAGAGGAGCTGCAGCAATGTGCAGTACAACAACAATATCAGTGTTTCCCACACATAGATTAATGTGTGGCGGCGTGCCACACTATCAGCATCGGCCGCCGCACATTGCATTTCGTTACTCTTTTTTTTTTTAAACACGTTCTTCTGCATTTCCTTTCCCTGCTCTCCTCCGTCTCTCTGTCACTTGTGTCTCGCTCACACACACACACACACACACACACACACACACACACAGCTCCTCCCACCGTGCGGTGTTTTGGGGTTTGGAGGTATCAGTCTGAAACAGAGCTGAACAGTCCGACCAGTGTAATTAGTTATGTTATTAATTTGTTTACAATATTTTCAGGCTTCAACCAGTGAAAGACAGGGTCAGGGAGAGAAAGAGAGAGAATTGTTAGGCAATGAAGTAGGAGAGGAGGACAGCATCCAATAGCGTGTCCTCCTTAGTTTTTGATACTTGATTGTTACGAAAATAAGTAAACATATTCTGGTACAACCTCTAAATACAATTATGAACCTTAAAATGGGCATAATATGAGCACTTTGATGGATTTTTTTCTTTCAGTTGTCAGGCTGGTTAAACCATGTACAAAACTAAATAACATCTTTTAGTAAAGTCCGCCGACCGCGACTACATATCTGTTTCCAGCAAAACGGAGCCAAAGCAGAAAATGCAGAAAATCACATTTTATGTTCTTCTTTACACATGAAGACTGACTGACATGTGATGTAAAGGCATCTACACACCGGGCCGATAATCGGCCGTTAGACAGTCTGGCGAGGCCGGTGACTCGAGTCTGTTCGGTGTGTTCTGTGCCGTCGTCCGTTGGAGGAGCCGTCGGCCTTCATTTTGGCCGACCTGACATGCTCAGTCGGAGACAGGACAGTCGGGACTCACCCGGAAATGGGGAGCAGAATTAGCGTGACTAAGCCTCTCAAAATCTGACGAAAATCTTTTAAACTGACCTTTGTTGATCTGAAATGAAGACAGATTCAGCAACTGCACGGCCTATTTCTCTCTTCAAATGTTTTCAGAAACACGTTTCGGTGAACTATTTTAGTCCAATATGAGATCGTATTCTGAACGAGCCGCCATGACAGTCTGTCTTTGGATTTCCGGAGAAGCCAGACCCATGTGACGCGTTCGTCCAATCAGCTGCCGGTTTTAATTTTTTTGCCGACAATACAGATTAGCCCCGCCTGCTGCTATGGAGACGTATTATGTCTCGTCTCTTCAGTGTTCTGAGGCACTTTTTTGACCGACTCGGGGAGATTGATCAGTCCAACGGCCTTTTCTGCTGACGGTCGGCCGTCTGGTTGGTGTGTAATTGCCTTTAGACGTTCTTCTTAGAAAACCATTAGTTTTTAGAAATGTCTCACGATATATTGTCTCTAGACGTGTACTGCATTATGCAACTCTTGGTTTTGTTAAAGAAGGAAAAGAAAGCCCAATACTCACAACTCAATACTTCTAGAATCGCAGTACAAATCAAATCGGCGCCCATGTAATCGTGAAAGAATCCTATCGGGACAAAAGCATATTTTTCCCAGCCCTGGTTGATATTAGAAATAACCTCATCGTTACGGTACTAATCATTCCAACCATCTTTCCTGGCCAGGCCTCGGTGTCTGTGTGTTTCTTGCAGGGATGCACCGAATCCAGGATTCGGCTGAATATTAGGCTTTTTGACGGCGCCGTTGATTACGGGAAGGTGTTTACGTGTTTACGTAGGTGGAGCGTTCAATGCAGTAGGCTGTGAGAAAGTGAAAATGGAACTGGTGAGCAGAAAAAGTGTAGTTTGGCAGAACTTTCAGTCAAAAGAAGGCCAGCTACATGTTCAATTTACAATGCTGATTAGTCTGGTGGTGGCGAGGACCCTAAACTATACACAACATCACCGCTGTTACATTTGCAGTCCCTCCAGAAAAACGTGATTATGTGATCGCATAATTCAATGCGTAATCAGCCAAAGTCTGCATATTTATGTGGGGGGGCCGCATTTTTTTCAAATTCGCCGCATAAATTGCCGATTTCCACGCAAAATATGCGGGGCTTGCATGATTTCATAATCCCCGCATTTTCGTTGCAAAAAAGTCACATATATCTTAGCAGAAAGTTGAAAAATGTTGCGTTTACTTCACACAAGAGCAGCCATTTTCCCCTGTTGCCATGGGAACGTTATGAAGTGACGTAATTACGCGACGTGAACGTCATCGAAAAGCTGCAAACCCCGCGATGAAGCCACGATGAAACCGCAGTTTTTGCAAATTCCCGCAATTTCATCGCATAAAATTGCATAAATATCCCGCATAGTCCATTTTTTAAGAAAACGTGCCGCATAATCAAGGATTTTTGCCCGCAACAATCACAAAAAAACTCCGCATTTTTCTGGAAGGACTGCATCTGGTATGAAACATCTGAAAAAATATGAATTGTGCATGAAGGAATCTACAGACAGCAGCCACAATGCAGCAACTTCAGGTACGGCAAAGGAAAAAATATACTGCTGTGGACGTTGTTTACTTCATTAATGTGTTTACTGTGTTAAGGGACTGAGGATGGGTGGAGGATTCGGTATTCAGTTTGGGCAGAATCTTAACCAGTGGATCCGGTATTCGGCCGAACCCCAAAAATCGGGATTCGGTGCATCCCTAGTTTCTTGTGTGTATTTAACTTGTGTGAATATTTAAACGAGTATTAAAAAACACAGCTTACAGACTGTCGACTCATACATTTCAGTCCCTTAAAATTCAGAGCACACCAGCCTCTTTTTCTAAGCTCCTCGAGGACGATCGCAGCCAAAGTTGGCAGCACAACTCGTCAGTGTCATCACTTCTGACAGCAGCACTCTCGCTACACGATAACCGTGAAATTGTGACAGAGCGTTGTGAGGCTTGTCAGCGTTCGCGCCTGTCGCCGTAAAAATCGCTGCCGCTGACCCCCTGTAGAAGAAAAGAGTAATTTCCGTCCTGTTCTGAGTGCTTTAGTACCACAGAGATAATTACACTTTCCTGTGTCTCTGTTGAATTCACAGTGTATTTTCAGCTGTCAAACATCTAAATTGCTTTTTCTAATTTGAATGTGTGCAGGCCGCAGCAGGAAAATCCAAATATTGGATTGGACACGGTCCCAGCAGATATAACTCTGTGTTAAAAGACTCAGATCTGGAGCAAAATATTTGATCAGGGTATTTTTTTTATAAAGATGTTAATATCAACATCCTGAAAGTGTTTTTTTAAAACGGCTTGTGTGACATCGTAGTCGTAACTTACAGGGTGGGATGGGGGAGGGGGGACTACAACCCCAAATATCTAATAATAAAGACATTTGCACCATAAATTGATGCAGAAAAGGATCAAAATGTTGCAGAAAAATTCACCAGAATGCAGGAAATTGTTTGCTCAAAATTTCAATTTGGCTCAAAAGTGGAGCTCTCAACTCCTCCCCCCCTCCCCTCCCTCAATGCTAAACCCAAAGTTACAGAAATGGATCATAAAGTGTCTATATTTCTTTTAAATTAAACTACTGATAGACAGGAAAGGTCTTACTGACTGTCAGTGAGCGTGTTGGCAGTTTAATTTAGAGAGTTTCTGTTATTTCTTGTTTCCCTCCCCTGCGTCCTCTGATAACAGCTGACAGTAGATTGACATTTTCCGGCTCCAAAAAAACTGAAGAAACGACAACAACCCCGAAGCAAAAGCTCTCCGTCTCGCCTGTGACTCATACAATCCTACGCCGTGTGTGTGCGCTGCAGGTGGAGACGGTTAAAAGATACATTTCGCGGCACATACGCTCCGCTAACGGTCCGCATTAGGGCTGGGCAAAATATCGATATTATATCGACATTAGGGCTGCAACTAACTATTATTTTCATAGTCAATTAATCTGTCGATTATTTTCTCGATTAATCAACATGAGATCGTATTCTGAACGAGCCGCCATGACAGTCTGGCTTTGACTTTCCGGTGAAACCAGACTAGGGCAGAACGATTAATTGCATTTTCGATAATATCGCGATATGTTAAAACGCGATTTCCTAATCGCGAAGGCTGCGATTTGGTCACATGACTCGCGAGAGCAAATCAGTCTGCACTCCGCAGAGAAAGCATCAACTTAGCACGCTAACGCTACGCCGTACCTTGAGCTGATTTCTGTCATTCAAACAACTCTGAGTTGTAGTTTAAAACTTTTACAGCCATTTTAATAAAATGAAGGGTTTTATTCTGGCTCGAGTCCATACGTGCAGTTAATGGATACAGGAACGCAGAACTGAAGGCTCGGTTAGCAACTATTAGCTCTGATTAGCGGTTAGCTCCGGTTAGCGGTTAGCTCCGTTATAAAGATATGAGTGGAGGAGCTGCCACTGAGAGGGGTAACAACCAGACTGATAAATGACGTTCGGGGAGCTTTCACAGCAGCGTGGCCGCGGTGTTTCAACGGTTTTATTAGTCCAGTTAATCCCACGGCAAGAACACCAGCAACTAGCTAACGTAACGATAGCATCTCTGAACAAGAACACCAGCAACATGCTAACGTAACGATAGCCTCTCTGAACAAGTACACACGGCAGCACGCAACTTCACGAGGGGGAGGGGCTGGAGGCAGCTCCTCTCTGGGCACTGTAAAAAATTACACGTGTGTGTGTGTATAGATATATACTATATTTTTACTTATTTAACTGTCTAGTGTGTAATTGTGTGTTCATATACTATACATTATTATATTATTCTTTGTTGAATAATACAGAAGACAAAGAGCTTAAAAAAAATAATCGAATATCGAATCGTAATCGCAATATTTGGGAAAAAAATCGCAATTTGATTATTTTCAAAAATCGTTCAGCCCTAAACCAGACCCACGTGATGCGTTCGTCCAATCAGCTGCCGGTTTTCATTTTTTGGGCGACAATACAGATTAGCGCCGCCTGCTGTTATGGAGACGTATTACGTAGGGCTGTCATCGACTAAAGAAAATCTTAGTCGACTAACACTTATATGATTTTGTCGATTAATCGATTAGTTGATGTAATCGACAGAGCTGGGCTCTTTGAGAGGTGGTTAAGACGAGAAAAGCACAATATAAATGTAGTTAATGAACCATCTGTAAAACTGATTTTCTCCACAATTAATCCTGCAAAAGCACCACTTTAAATCTTGTGCTTACCAGAAATGTGCTCATAAGTTTCTTGGAAATGAGTAATTAAGCATAAAAAATGACTCATCAACTAAAGAAATCTTAGTCGACTAAGACCAAAACGACCGATTAGTCGACTAATCGACTAAGAGGTGGCAGCCCTAGTATTACGTCTCGTCACTTCGGTGTTCTGAGGCACTTTTTTGACCAATTTGGGGAGACTGATCAGCCCAACTGCCTTTTCTGCCGACGTTTGGCTGTCGGCTCTGTGTGTCTGGGCCTTAAGACCGAAACCATCGACTAAGACGGGGCAGCCCTAATAGTTTTTATTGAAAACCTTTGTCCTTCACCTGGTAGAAGCTGCATTGGTGTCAGGAAATGTTGGTCTGACTCCGCAGCGGGTTAGTGTTTTAAGTTTCTGTTGAATAGTTTGAATGAACTGGTTATTAATTTGTGTTTTCTTTCTCTCCAGGTTTATGGCCACTAACGACCTGATGACGGAGCTGCAAAAAGATTCAATCAAACTGGACGACGACAGCGAGCGGAAGGTCGGTTTGTACTGGTTGAAACTAGTTTACAAAGTGCTGGTCTGTGTTTAAAGGTCCTATGACATGCTGCTTTTTGGATGCTTTTATATAGACCTTAGTGGTCCCCTAATACTGTATCTGAAGTCTCTTTATATAGACCTTAGTGGTCCCCTAATACTGTATCTGAAGTCTCTTTATATAGACCTTAGTGGTCCCCTAATACTGTATCTGAAGTCTCTTTATATAGGCCTTAGTGGTCCTCTAATACTGTATCTGAAGTCTCTTTATATAGACCTTAGTGGTCCCCTAATACTGTATCTGAAGTCTCTTTATATAGACCTTAGTGGTCCCCTAATACTGTATCTGAAGTCTCTTTCCTGAAATTCAGCCTTGGTGCAGAATTACAGCCACTAGAGCCAGTCCCACAATGAGCTTACCTTAGGATGTGCCATTTCTTTGTCTGTAGCTTTAAATGCTATTGAGGAGGAGAGGGGGGGGCGGGCAAGGTGGGGGGGGGGGAGGGGGGGGGGGGGTGTGGTCTTGACTAACTGCCACTTTGCTAGTTTGAAAGCCATGATGTCTCTCTCTCTCTCTCATGGGTGGGCCAAATTCTCTGGGCGGGCAAATCAGAGAAAGGGGAGGTAACCTTTCCCCTTATGACGTCATAAAGGGAAGATTCCTGATTGGCCCATCTGAGCTTTCATTTTCTCAAAGGCAGAGCAGGATACCCAGGGCTCGGTTTACACCTATCACCATTTCTAGCCACTGGGGGACCATAGGCAGGCTGGTGGAACTCATATTAATGTTAAAAAACCTCAAAGTGACATTTTCATGCCATGGGACCTTTAAAAACCAGTCCAACCCAGGTGTTGATTGGTTTGCTTGCTGTATTGATTGACAGGTGGTGAGGATGATTCTCAAACTGTTGGAAGACAAGAACGGAGAAGTTCAGAATCTGGCCGTCAAATGGTAAAAGACACACCTTTTTACTTCACTGCGTTATTTTAATTTCTGCTTCCACTAGGGCTGGGTTTAAATAATTATTCTCCAATTCAAATTGGTCCTTGTTAGAGTGATCTGCTATCAATTAATAAAATCCCGAAATCGATCTTTTAATATGTGCCTTTGCACCGTGGATGTTTAAGGACATCACCTGACGGACTGTAGTCTACAGATATTGTGTTGACGACTGCTGTAGTTTCTCAATGACTGGCATGTTAGTCTTGTTAAGTAAAAAGTAATTTAAACAAACCGTTTTGAGGACAATTCGTAATGTAAACATTAATCTGGTAGCCTGGAAATCCAGACCCAAATCTGAAAGGTTAAGGCTGTGGCATTGAGTAATAAAAATGGCCCAACTTGAGGGGCGGCACCAAGCATGCATTTGAAAATCTCACTGCACGCAATTGGATAACACTACGACCAATCACAACAAGCCCCATACGCTTAGCTACCAGAGGAGCTAACTGGTAGATTAAACTCTTAGCTACCAGAGGAGCTAACTGGTAGATTAAACTCTTAGCTACCAGAGGAGCTAACTGGTAGATTAAACTCTTAGCTACCAGAGGAGCTAACTGGTAGATTAAACTCTTAGCTACCAGAGAAGCTAACTGGTAGATTAAACTCTTAGCTACCAGAGAAGCTAACTGGTAGATTAAACTCTTAGCTACCAGAGGAGCTAACTGGTAGATTAAACTCTTAGCTACCAGAGGAGCTAACTGGTAGATTAATCTCTTAGCTACCAGAGGAGCTAACTGGTAGATTAAACTCTTAGCTACCAGAGGAGCTAACTGGTAGATTAAACTCTTAGCTACCAGAGGAGCTAACTGGTAGATTAAACTCTTATCTACCAGCGGAGCTAACTGGTAGATTAATCTCTTAGCTACCAGCGGAGCTAACTGGTAGATTAAACTCTTAGCTACCAGCGGAGCTAACTGGTAGATTAATCTCTTAGCTACCAGAGGAGCTAACTGGTAGATTAAACGTTTAGCTACCAGAGGAGCTAACTGGTAGATTAAACTCTTAGCTACCAGAGGAGCTAACTGGTAGATTAAACTCTTACCGTATCCGGTCGGCAAAACAACAAAAACGTCCTTCTTGCAAAAAACGATTGGAGCGCAGTCTTCTGTTCCTCTTTTAGATAAAAAGCCAAGTCTAACTCCTTCATTGTAGCGGCCAAAGCCGTTTCAAACAACTGGTGTTCACCCGCAGCCATCTTGCAATGTTTACTAATGACTTCAACGTCGCAACGCTGTCGTCATCTGTTTAGCTCACCTCTGGCCCGCCTATATCAGATACAGCGATGTGATTGGTGCAGCTCAGCTACCAGGGCATAGTTAATGAGCATCATTACTCAATGCCAGAGTGACTCGCTGAGCAAATTCAAATTGTGCTCTCGCAAGAACTCTGGATTTCCAGGGTATTAATCTGGTGCATCATAAAGACATATCTGAGGGTTTGCTTCTTTCTTGTACAATTTACAGCACAAGTTCTCTGAGAATCTCATTTTGTCCAAGCTAAGTTTGTGTTGTAACTGAAATGTCCCTAAGCTAATTGATATCCAATCAGAAATGTAATGAAATCGGGCCCGTGTGAATCGGAATCGAATCGATTCAGGAAATGATTGGCGATACCCAGCCCTAGTTTCCACCTCACTGTGTGTCTTTTAAACGTGGGTGCGTTTGTTTACCTCAGCCTGGGGCCCCTGGTGAGTAAGGTAAAGGAGTACCAGGTGGAGACGATCGTGGACACTCTGTGCACCAACATGCTGTCGGACAAAGAACAGCTCCGAGACATTTCCTCCATCGGACTCAAAACTGTGATCGGAGAGTTACCGCCTGCTTCCAGTGGTACGAATACAACAAATACTTCTGTTACTTAAAAAAAAAAATGATGTCACGGCATAACCACAGCCCTGGGGAAATCTTGATATTATGGCAATGTGTCTAGGAAATTTAACAGGGTTTTGTATGCATGCATTTTAGGGCTGCAACTAACTATTATTTTCATAGTCGATTAATCTGTCGATTATTTTCATAGTCGATTAGTTGTTTGATCTATAAAAATGTCAAAACATGGTGAAAAATGTGGATCAGTGTTTCCCAAAGCCTAAAAGGACGTCCTCAAATGTCTTGTTGTGTCCACAACTCAAAAGATATTCAGTTTACTGTCACAGAGGAGAGAATAAACTAGAAGATATTCACATTTAACAAGCTGGAATCAGAGAAATCTTATTTTTTTTAATTAAAAAAATGACTCAAACGATTAATCAATTATCAAAATAGTTGGCGATTAATTTAATAGTTGACAACTAATCGATTAATCGATTCATCATTGCACCTCTAATGCATTTGAAGTTACAGGAGCTACATGCTAATCCACCAGGCAGTAGGTAATGGATGAGAGGCCAACCTTTGTCCTCGACTCCGGGCGCCGCTCCTTCCTCCGCACTTCCAGCTCGCTCCTCCTCGCGAAGTCACACAGCGTCGACACTTTGTTGACATGTTATCTGTAGACATCCAAGACGCAGACACTCATACTATCACTAAAATGTCTCTGTTTCACGTAGGCGTGAAGTAGCTTTACTGATGCTGTCACCGCTTCTGTTCGGCGTGTAATGGAAAATCACATAACTGATTATCAGGGATGCACCGAAACCAGATTTTTGGGGTTCGGCCGAATACCGAATCCACCTCCCATCTTCAGTCCGTTAACCCAGTAAACACATTAATGAAGTAAACAACGTCCACAGCAGTGTCTTTTTCATTTTATTTACCTGAAGTTGCTGCATTGTGGCTGCTGTCTGTAGATTCCTTCATGCACAATTTGTATTTTTTCAGATGTTTCATACCAGATGCAGTCCTTCCAGAAAAATGAGTTTTTTTTGTGATTGTTGCGGGCAAAAATCCTTGATTATGCGGCACGTTTTCTTAAAAAATGCGATGGACTATGCGGGATATTAATGCAATTTTATGCGATGAATTTGCAAAAACTGCGGTTTCATCGTGGCATGATCGTTGTAGATTCCTTCATGCTCAACTCGTATTCTTTCAGATGTTTGATACCAGATGTTGTAACAGCGGTGATGTTGTGTATAGTTTAGGGTCCTCGCCACCACCAGACTAATCAGCATTGCAGATTGAACATGTAGCTGGACTTGAATGGCCTTCTTTTGACTGAAAGTTCTGCCAAACTACACTTTTTCTGCTCACCAGTTCCATTTCCACTTTCTCACAGTCTACTGCATTGAACGCTCCACCTACGTAAACACCTTCCCGTAATCAACGGCGCCGTCATTACGGCGACCAGCGTAGCGCGCGTAGTGCAAGCGGAGGGTTCGGTTCGGTGGAAACCGAACCCTGTCAAAAAGCCCAATATTCTGTATGGAATCCTGGATTCGGTGCATCCCTAGTTATTATTAACATATCTGATTATTGACTTGATTTTTTAGTTTTTAGCTCTGCTTGATGTATGGACACTAGCAGCCCAAGTTTAATGTTCTTCTGATAAGCCAGGTACAGAAACTGGCCTTCTCTACCTCCCTGTTCTTTCCCCGGATGGGGGGCTAATAATTCACCCCCTCCCCATTGCTGTCAGCTTGGGAACGGGTTAATAAGCACGTGATTCTCCAAGACTCTTTGTTCAGACTCTCCCGATTAACCGAACCTTCTTTGCGCAAAGAATAAATACTTAAAAGACTTTGTTGACCGGAGCTTTATTTCAGATCTCACCCAAATGTTAGAATTAGAGTTTCTACCACAGGAGTTAGCTGCCATTCAGAAAGTTAACAGACAAATGCTCTGATTTTAAATACTTCCACCCGTCTGCGTCTCTCAGGCTCTGCTCTCGCTGCCAGTGTTTGTAAGAAGATAACGGGGCGTCTGACGAGCGCCATCGCCAAACAGGAAGACGTGTCTGTCCAGCTGGAGGCGCTCGACATCATGGCTGACATGCTCTGCAGGTACACTTCCTGTCTGTCTATTACATCAACCACTACACAACTGAGAGAGAGAGACTTTCTTCACTTGCTAAACTATCTTTTAAACTGACGAACATCATATGTGTAATTCATGGCTCAATTCAAGCAGGATGAAACCTATTTTTGTCTCTCCCCGTTCACTACCGTACGTACTTTTTCCAAAATAAGGTCTCACGGTGGTCCACCGAAAATGGAGGGCCTTCACCTCTCTATAGCAGCAGAACTCTACTGCTACGGATCATTTTGTGTGGAATAAGTTTGACCACAATTAACCGTCTCCCTGTGTGTGTGTGTCTCTGCAGACAGGGAGGCCTGCTGGTGAACTTCCATCCCTCCATCCTGAGCTGTCTGCTCCCTCAGCTCACCTCCCCCAGACTGGCTGTCAGAAAGGTACATCCAACCTTTACTGTGCTTACCAACACCACTTTAGGAGCCAGCATGCTAATCAATCGTATTTCTAGTGTCAAATCATAACAGAAGTTATCTTAGGACACTTTATGGCCCTGACCAAACCAACCCGACGCCCGACCTTCGGCAGAAAAGGCAGTTGGACTGACTGCCTCCCCGAGTTGGTCAAAAAAAGTGCCTCGGGACACACCAAAGTGACGCCGACTTGAGCGTACGTTCTGTGCATGCGCGAGACATAATACGTTTCCATAACAGCAGGCGGCGCTAATCTGTATTGTGAAAACCGGCAGCTAATTGGACGCACGCGTCACGTGGGTCTGGCTGCTCCCGCACTTTACACCCGGGCATAATGGCGGCTTCATTCGGAATACGATCTCATATTTTATGAAGATAGTTCACCGAAATGTGTTTCTGAAAACATTTCAAGCGAGGAATAGGCCGTGCAGTTGCTGAATCTGTCTTCATTTCAGATCGACAAAGGTCAGTTTGAAAGATTTTCGTCAGATTTTGCGAGGCGTTAGTCAGGCTCATCTTGCCCGTCATTTCCGGGTTAGCGCTCCACCAATCAGATTGGTCATTGAGTCCGACTGCCCGCCCTCTGACCCGGAAAGTCAGGTCGGCCAAAATGAAGGCAGACGGCCCCTCCGACGGACGACGGCACGGAACACACCGAACAGACTCGAGTCACCGACCTCGCCAGACTGTCCGACGGCCGATAATCGGGTTGGTGTGTCAGCGCCTTTACAGATAGAGTAGGTCTAGAACGCTAATTTACAAAGAGCCAACAGTTCCCTTCAAGAGCAAGCATTTGGTGCTAAAGTGGCGAGGAAAAACTTCCTTTTTTTTCAAGGCAGAAACCTCGGACAGACCCTGACTGGTGGTGGGTGGGCGGCCATCTGCCGCTGCCAGTTGGGACACAGAGACACTAATACAGATATGAAGAAATATGAGTCATAATAGGGATAGACTGATCATTGGCCCTGGCCAATTATCTGGCCGTTTTTTTAGCAGTTTGCAGATTATCTGTATTGCCGTTTTAATTTGCCTGATAACGGTAAAGTTAATGAATTAAAAAGTGCGCTCCAGCTCTGTGTCTGTCCCTCTGCTTCGGTTTCACTCAGCACTGAGTCTGACTTAATTAAAAAAATAGGAAAAATCCGACCTTTAAGGACACCAGTTTTCTTTGTGAATGAATAATGTATCGTAAATAAATAAATGTTCTTCCTTAAAATACAGGAGGCATAAGTCAGTACACCCCTATGTTAAATTCCCATAGAGGCAGGCAGACTTTTATTTTTAAAGGCCAGTTATTACATGGATCCAGGATACTATGCATCCTGATAAAGTTCCCTTGGTCTTTGGAATTAAAGTAGCCCCACATCATCACATACCCTTCACCATACCCCACATCATCACACCCTTCACCATACCCCACATCATCACATACCCTTCACCATACCCCCACATCATCACATACCCTTCACCATACCTAGAGATTGGCATGGGGTACGTTCCATAAAATCATCTCTCAATGCAAATCAAACCAGTTTTAGGCTAACTGGAATAAAACCATGCCAATCTCTAGGTATGGTGAAGGGTATGTGATGATGTGGGGGTATGGTGAAGGGTATGTGATGATGTGGGGCTATTTTAATTCCAAAGACCAAGGGAACTTTATCAGGATGCATAGTATCCTGGATCCATGAAATAACTGGCCTTTAAAAATAAAAATCTGCCTCTATGGGAATTTAACATAGGGGTGTACTTACTTATGCCTCCTGTATTTTAAGGAAGAACATTTATTTATTAACGATACATTATTCATTCACAAAGAAAATTGGTGTCCTTAAAGGTCGGATTTTTCCTTATTTTTTTTAATTAAGGCATTAAGCTCAATTTCTAAAAGATGATTTTTGTATTCCTCTTTTTAGTCAACTTTAGCATGGGTGTATTCACTTATGCTGAGCACTGTATATTCATGATGTCCTTATGTTCCTGTGACTGTGTGTTTAACTGTTTCAGAGGACCATCATGGCTCTGGGCCACCTGGTTATGTCCTGTGGGAATCTGGTCTTCATTGATCTGATCGAGCACCTTCTGACCGAGCTGGGCCGGAACGACAACATGTCCACTACCAGAACCTACATCCAGTGCACGGCCGCCATCAGCAGACAGGCTGGACACCGGATCGGTGAGACAAACAATACGACGCGTGATGTCATCCAGCAGAACATATCAAATAGGGCAGTGGTTCCCAACCTTTTTTCCTTGGCGCCCCCCCTACTCATGTCTAAGAAAAGCTAAGCCCCCCCCCCCCCAAACAAAAACGAAGTTGAGGTAACTCTCGAGATAGAGCCTTACTTTCTTTTTTGATACAGAGGAGTTATCAGCACTGTTACGTTTCTCCGCCATGTTTCATTCATAAAATAGTGATGCCGTGGCGGCAGGAAAGACGAGGATGCTAGCAGCTAGCAGCTGACCTGATGACAGCAGGGTCCCAGGTTAAGAGGTCCCGGAGGTTTGGCCTACTAAGTAGCCTGCCTACAAGTTTATATTTATATATATTATATATTCTAGTGTATTATCATAATTTGTTTAACATGTGCAAATATGAAAAAAATATTTTTTTTATAACCTCAAACCAGATAAAGACTTGCGCCCCCCCCTGTGATCTTTGCAGCCCCCCTGAGGGGTGCCCGGACCCCAGATTGGGAACCACTGAAATAGGGCAATATGCAAAATGCACAATAGATCGTTTTTTTTTTTTTTTTTTGATCGTCATCGCGTATTAACTTGCGCGATAAACGCTGCCGTCGGTAGAAAACTACACTTTGAAATATAACTGTAATTCCTTTTTTCTGTGGTGCCTTTTGTGTTCAGTTCAAAGTTCAATTTGTTCAATCAAAGATTGTTGGAAATGATTTCCTTTCTTTTGATTTAATTTCAACAAATAATTTGTCACATTTTATTAGAATACTGAAAGTGGCACAAATCTTTTTAACTTTAATCATGAAAGAAAAATGTTTCAGGATGTCTTTTTACAAACTGTCCTCTAACCTGTCTGTTTGTCTCTGTGTCTGTCTGTCTCTCTCTGTCTGTCTGACTGTCTGTGTCTGTCTCTATGTCTGTCTGTCTGTCTCTGTCTGACTGTCTATGTCTGTCTCTGTCTGTCTGACTGTCTGTCTCTGGGTGTCTGTCTGTCTGTCGCTCTGTCTGTCGCTGTGTCTGTCTGTCTCTGTGTCCGTCTGTCTGTCTCTGTATCCGTCTGTCTGTGTCTGTCTGTCTCTGTTTCTGTCTGTCTGTCTCTATGTCTGTCTGTCTGTGTCGGTCTCTATGTCTGTCTGACTGTCTATGTCGGTCTCTATGTCTGTCTGTCTCTGTCTGTCTGTCTGTCTGTCTCTGTGTCCGTCTGTCTGTCTCTGTGTCTGTCTGACTGTCTGTGTCTGTCTCTGTCTCTGTCTGACTGACTGACTGACTGTCTGCCTGTTTGTCTGTCTGTCTGCCTGCCTGCCTGTCTGTCTGTCTGTCTGTCTGTCTGTCTGTCTGTCTGTCTGTCTAGGAGAGTATCTGGAGAAGATTATTCCTCTGGTAGTGAAGTTTTGTAACGTTGACGATGACGAGCTCCGAGAGTACTGCATCCAGGCCTTTGAGTCCTTTGTTAGGAGGTAATACACACAGCCATCCAGCCAAAGTACTACTATAGCTGGAGTTATTCCTGTTTAATTTGAATTTTTTAAAATTTGCTAAAGGTGTCCCAAAGAAGTTTACCCCCACGTTTCCACGGTCATCTCGCTCTGCCTGCGCTACCTGACCTACGACCCCAACTACAACTTTGACGATGAAGACGAGGACGATAACGCCATGGACGCCGAGCAGAACGATGAAGATTACCAAGGTACTACATTTAGAAGTCAGCACAATTGGATGCAACTAGCATTTCTTAATTCATTACTATATATGTTAAGAATCAGGGTTTCTGCAGGGTCTTAAAAAGTCTTAAAGGAACACGCCGACTTATTGGGACTTTGTCTAATTCCCCGTCTCCCCCAGAGTTAGATAAGTCCATACATACCCTTCTCATCTCCGTGCGTGTTGTAACTCTGTCTGACTCCCCCACCGTTAGCCTAGCTTAGCACAGATCCTGGAGGTAACCGGCTCCATCCAGCCTACTGCTCCCAATAAGTGACAAAATAACGCCAACATGTTCCTATTTACATGTTGTGATTTGTAGAGTCACAGCGTGTACAAATAACTAGGTCACATGAGACACAGACATCTTCTAACCGTAAACATACTGGGAACTATATTCTCAGAAAGGCGAAGCACTGCTACTCTCTGCTACTTGGGCGGAGTGATTTGCTCGCAGAACACCAGGCAAACTCTCTGCTCCTCACCACGGGGCTTCTCAGGCATTATTTGTTTCCCATTGATAAAATGAAATAATTATAGCGTGTCCTTCAACTTTATTTTGTCAATATTTTTGTGTTTGTACATTTGTTTGCACATATTTTGATATATATATTTTTATATTTCAATTTCCTTTCCTGAGATAATGAAGTCCATGTTATTGTTTTATCAGAATCCAATTGAAATCCAATTTAAAAATTATTTATTACTATTTTTTTAAATGACATTTATATCTGCATTTATGTCAAAACCTAGAGTTCACACATAGACTCTAGACTTTCACACATCAACATGTCATTTATTAAATGTATTTGTGTCAAAATGACATATAAACATCTTTTCCTATTATATTTTGCCTGGAAATGCTTCCAACACGCTTGCGTGTCACGTGAAAAATAGGTGTCGGTCCTATTTCTAGCATGCACGTGTTTTCGGCGCGGCTCGAGCCACGCCTGAGACGTGCGTGTCACACAGGCAGTGTGCAAGCTCTAACCTGTTAACATGGGAGCCGAAATATGAACAGACACGCCACGCAGCTGACACACTCACGCCACGCAGCCAGTGTGCAGGAGGTCTAAGAAGCAGAAATCAGTAAAAAGCTGATTGATGAATAATGTTTTCAGCGTCTTTTAACTCAAAAAAACCCCCAATCATGTGTCTCTCTGTGTGTCCAGGCAGCGATGATGAGTACAGCGACGATGACGACATGAGCTGGAAGGTGCGACGGGCGGCCGCCAAGTGTTTGGACGCCGTCGTCTCAACCCGTCATGAGATGCTGCCAGAGTTTTATCGCTCCGTCTCTCCTGCACTCGTCTGTCGCTTCAAGGTACCATCAAACTACGCTCACTGCTCGCTCCTTCATCACCTCCTCACTCTGGCGCTTTGTTTTCATCTCTTAACTTAACTCGTTTGGACAGCAGCAGTTTAAAAAAAGATCCTGAGTTCAACCGGAGAATATGACGAGTCTGCACTCGAGTTATTGATTACTTTGGATCTTGCAGGCTCTACCTGTCAATGAAACTAATACAGAATTCTCCTGTATAAGCAGTCTTTTTTTTAACACGGGTAAACCAGATAAAAATAATAGATGGACTCCTATCCCGCTGCTTGTAGACGAGTACGCATGTCTTGTTTTTTTTCTGGCGTGTCACGTTCCAACGCCACGAATGAGCCAGAAAGTGTATAACTTCTCCCTGATTTCATGTTGTTTCTGGAGAACCAGGAAAATGAGTAGAGGGGAATGCGAAGCGACCAAGCCACGGCCAAACGGACCAATCACAGTTGTTGCGGTCTGCGTCGCGGCGGCGTCAAGTTACATTTCTGGGGATGTGCACTAGGGGTGCATGATACTGTACATCGACTCAATATCGTTATCGCCATATCACTTTACTGGACTAATCTCTACCTGTCGGTCAGACAAATCCCAACCAGTTGACCTAATGCATGTGATCAATATGTGTGAAAGTGACTGCACCGGCCTGTCTGTCTGCAGGAGAGGGAGGAGAACGTGAAGGCGGATGTTTTCCACGCCTACCTGTCGCTGCTCAAACAGACCCGACCGGCTCAGAGCTGGTTGGCCGATCCAGACGCCATGGAACAGGGAGAAACACCGCTAACCATGCTGCAGAGCCAGGTAACGTTAGACATCTGCATGTGCTTTTAAATGAGGATGTATTAATTATGCTCCGTGGTCGGAAATTCATTACTTGGAAGTCTTTGAATTGCATTTCTGAGTGATAATAGATAATAATAAGTAAGCCTGTAAACTAGAGCCCGACCGATATATCGGCGGGACAATATTATTGGCCGATATTAAGCATTTTCCAAACTACCGGTATCGGCATTTATAATTTAATTTAAAAAAAAAAACAATTTTGTTATTGTGTTTTTGTTCAAAGGACTTTAAGTTTCATATCTTAAGTTTGTATTTTTATACATTTTGTTTATCAGAACTTTAATATATTTTGATGTTCCTCTGTTCTGTTGAGACAATAAAACAAACTATTATTTTTAAACTGCATTATCATATTATTTTAGTGAGGACTCATAAATAACTATAAATAACTAATGTTAAGAAAATCATTTTTTTTTGCATTTCTGGATTATTTTTTTTTTTTTTATTAAATATATCGGCCGATATATCGGAATATCGGATTTTTAAGTCATCAAATATTTGTATCACTGTTGGCCTTAAAAATCCTTTATCGGTCGGGCTCTACTGTAAACCACAGAAATGACAGCAAAGTCAATTGTAATACTGTTTTCAAATTAAGTATTTTGTAAGCCACCTTATATTGTTCCATATCTAACCTACTGTATGGAAAATGCATATAAAACAAATACATATTGTTAGTGCGTCTTCTTAAAGATGTAGTGCGTAGTTTCTGCCTCCTCCATGAGGAATTCTAAGTACCGTATTTTCCGGACTATAAGTCACACTTTTTTTCATACTTTGGCTGGTCCTGCGACTTATATATCAAAATATATATAATTTAACATGTTTTTAAATGTTATTTCATACTGAAAACATTACCGTCTAAAGTCGCGAGAGGGCGCTCTAGGCTTGTGACAACTATATGCTGCTCCTAAAGACAACTGAGAAAGAAAAGAAAATCTTATTCTGGAGATTACAAACTGCAGGTAGTAAAATACGCAGCCGAAAACGGTAATCGAGCAGCACAAAGAAAGTTTGGAGTGAGAGAGAAACTTGCGAGGGACTGGCGAAAAGGTTAGTCTTACTGCAATGAAGGAAACAAAGAAAGCTAATCGGCTAATCGGCTAATCGCGGGCTGAAAGCAAGATGGCCAGAGCTGGAGGAACGAGTCCACAGATGGGTTCTTGAACAGTGTGCTGCTGGGAGAGGCTCGTTAACGGTGCAGTTACGTCTCCACGCCCTGGTAGTTGTTCTGTGTGCTACTGTGTAGTTGAATAACTGTTAATGTGTTACGTTAACATACCGGACACCTACCGTATTCAGCCCCTTGTTCTGTGTGCTGTTGTGTAGTTGAATAACTTACCTTTCCTGTTCTTGGTCTTGGATTTTGTGAAATATATTTCTAAATAAATGCGACTTATAGTCCAGTGCGACTTATATATGTTTTTTTCCTCTTCATGACGCATTTTTTGACTGATGCGACTTATACTCCGGAGCGACTTATAGTCCGGAAAATACGGTAATGACAACACTGTCAGCGCATCCACATGATACAAGCCTTCCGTGACACTCCCCCTGTCACCGGACGCCACGATCTTCTGAACGTAGTCATACTGAGAAATCCAGAGAGCTGATGGTCTTAATTAACTTTATCAACTCAATTGGCAACGGCTTGAATGTAACGGACGTTCATTAATATAAAAAGGTTACGCACTAAAGCTTTAAAGTGTGAATATTTGCTGATATTCTTTCTCTTACAGGACAGTTAACTGAATATATTTTGGTTTTTGGACTGTTGGTCCGACAAAACAAGACAATTTGAAGATGTCAACTTGGATTTGGAAATTTTTTCCACTTTATAGACCAAACCGTTAAAGAGAGATGCTATTAGTGAATAGGAAAAAAAATATTCTAACTAATAAACTAATAACCATGACGCTTCCCCAGTTGATTACTGAAATTAAAGGAACACGCCGACTTATTGGGACTTCGTCTTATTCCCCGTATCCCCCAGAGTTAGATAAGTCCATACATACCCTTCTCATCTCTGTGCGTGTTGTAACTCTGTCTGACAGCTCCACTGGTAGCTTAGCTTAGCACAGATCATGCAGGTGAATGGTTCCACTAATCCTACTGCTCCGAATTGTGACAAAAGTGACAAAATAACTCCAACATGTTCCTATTTACATGTTGTGATTTGTAGAGTCACAGCGTGTACAAAAAACAACGTAACATGCGACACAGCCATCTTCTAACCGTAAACAAACTGGGAACTATATTCTCAGACAGGTTTGCTGCAAAGCAAATCATTCCGCCCAAGTACTATATTCTTCCGCCTGAGAATATAGTTCCCGGTTTGTTTACGGTTAGAAGATGGCTGTGTCTCATGTTACGTTGTTTTTTGTACACGCTGTGACTCTACAAATCACAACATGTAAATAGGAACACGTTGGCGTTATTTTGTCACTTATTCGGAGCAGTAGGATTACTGGAACCATTCACCTGCATGTACTGTGATGGGATGATGCCGCTGGAACCGTCAGACAGAGTTACAACACGCACGGAGATGAGAAGGGTATGTATGGACTTATCTAACTCTGGGGGTTACAGTGAATAAGCTAAATTCCCAATAAGTTGGCGTGTTCCTTTAAGACAGTTATTTTTGAATTGCAAGTAGGGCTGCACGATAGGAGGAAAATATGCCATATATAACGGATATTAAAGTGTACTCAGTTCTGCATTTTTTTGCTGCTTTCAGTAACAAATTGCTGGTTGTAGTTGGAACAAATGAAAGGAAATTATTTCCAACATTTAATTGAACAATTTATACATTGAATTGAATATAAAAGGCAGCACTAAAACAAGAGTTTCCATTTTAAAGTGCAGTTTTCTGATATTTTCTTTCAACTAACACAAAAAGTGTCTTTCCCGATTATGTATATCGCGCCAGTTAATATCGCGATGACGATAACAAAATGGTATATTGTGCAGCCCTTATTACAAGTTTCCTAATATGTT